>NC_051176.1:106202940-106330440 GCF_013339695.2 Rhipicephalus sanguineus | reverse complement strand
GCCAAATCTGCACAAGTGCCGACAGTACCGCTGGGTTTAGCCGAAGGCAACGCTGGACTTTTTCTTCCTCTCTTCAGCTTGTGCACGAGTTTTCGCTCGCCGAGCAGTATACAAGAGGGAGGTCACATGACTTTTTAAACGTTCGCAAATGCACTTTCTCAAACCTGCCAAGGTCATTTGAGGTCAAGCCATATATAGAAACTTGCTTCTACTTCCATGTATGAAATAACTTCACGTGGTAAGTGCCATGGTAGTAAAGCTACTAACTTAGCAGTTACTACAGAGGTAGTGAACGTTGTGACAAACGTTAACTAGCTGAAAGTTTGTAAGTACCACTACTTTATTTTGAGTGCACCGCGGTTTTTCTTCTTTTCGCGAAAGCAAGTCTTGGTGGCGGCGAGATTCCCCTCTTGTGAGAAAAGGTTGACGGAATCGCGTCGCGGTTCTGTCGTGCAGACTTCACCGCCAAGCATAGCGAGTGCATTACAGACGGGCTTCGCACGTAGTCGCTGTCTCGGAAATACTTCGAGCTCAGCGCACTTGCTCTTGCAGGTTTGAACTTTGAAGTTTGTTCTCGTAACTGCAGTGACCCACTTTGCAGCCATCTTCTGATCTTGATGGAATTTGTGAGATGCGTCTCCAACGCGCCCGTAGGTGTTATTGCAGCCAAATGCCTCTCAGAACTTCTGCAGGGGCTTCGTCTCCGACCCGCCGCATAAGCCGTACAAACACGATTGGAGTACATTGTACCGCAAGAATCTCCAAGCGGAAGGACCCAACGGTGCGGCGAACCCCACTGCTGACTTTTCTGGGCAGCAGAGACGCATACCAATGCAGTGATCCTGCGCGTCCCTTTCGATGACGTCACTCCTCTGCGTTTCTCTCTGCCGTACTCCTTACCAACGTTCCGCGTGCGCTGGGGGCGTTCCTATGGCAACAGTTTTCCCGCTTATAGCGCCGTTGTTTAAACAAATATCGCGAGGGAAACCCTCGCAGGCATGTTATAGGAGACCGCAGATTCCGAATGTTCAATATCTTCGAGAACTGAAAACCGCTTCAGTGTCCCTTTGAAGCCATTCCGCAGGAGTCATCGGCAGACGTCGTTCGTTCCGGAATCATGGCTGGTAGTTCGTTTCAAGGACAGCGCGCCATCTAGTTATAGGCAACATTCACCTCAAAGTGCCGCTAAAATGACCATCGTTTTTGTTTCTTGACATGAACGAACTAAATCGGAGGAAAACTTGGAATATATCTGATGATAAAATTTTTGGCCGTGGCGTCCATAAGAGCTTGTAAACAAGATGTCGGACGCGTCCTCTATTGTGTTGCGACGAACAGCGGATTTTCTCCTCGCTCAGCCGCTACTATTTCGACCCGCACGCTCGCGTTATCGCAGCCTGGCAGATTCCTCTCCCCAAATACCTAAATACCTCTTTCTCTGTGGCTATCAGCTCAATAGTCTGGACACGCTCGGTGACTGATAAGAAAGAAATGAGCGAAAGGGGCTGCTGCGTTAAGTGCCGCCGCGCTCGCTGACAGTCGAACGCCCAACGACAAACTGTGATACGTTCTGTTGTGCGAGAAACGTTAAGCACATACAAGCTATTCAGATGAACCGCAGTGATACCTTAAATAGCATTAATTAAACTCATGCAGCATGTCTTCAATACTGAAGACCGCTGTCTACCTCTTCCATGCATGGATAAATTCAATGGCCAGCAAACAAAGTACAGAAATGTAGCGTTATTACAGTTGCTGAGGTGATAAGACATCTGGTTTCTCTACACAACGATTCTGAAATGTGCAGTGTGTCCCTAAAAGTAGCCAATTAAAATTACTGTGCCAAAGCCGTTAGTGCCGTCATTCACTACGAAACGCGTGGTGAATTTTAGTTAAGGCGTTGAACCTGAAAAGACATAGTACCATTTTTTTTTAATTTATACTATCAAAAAGTGTATACTTTTTTTTTCCAGTTTTTACGCCTAAAAAACCACAAGATGGTAACGAGGAACGTCGTTGGGTAACGGAAATAATTTTGGCCACCTGGTGTTCTTTAAAGCGCGCCTAAAATGATGTAAACGAGCATTTCCGCATTCACCGCCACGGAAATGTAGTTGCCGAGGCCGGAAGTAAACTCACGAGTCACGACGTCTACTTTATGGACGAATTAAGGGAAAGTTTTTCGGGGTTCTTTTTTCGTTTTGTTTCGTCTGCCTTAGCATTTTCATTTGGTTTCATTTGGTACGTCCACCGTCGCCAAATTCGACGTTGAAAACTTCAAAACATTTGTGGCTGCTTCAAGTGATACATCATACACTCTTCTCAGTAACGTCTATTCGCGAATGTTAATACTAATAGCTGGGGTCCTACGTGTCAAAACTACGATATGATTATGAGGCACGCCGTAGTTGAGGGCTCTGGAAATCTCGACTATCTGGTGTTCTTTCACGTGCACTGACATCGCATGGTGCACGGGCCTCTAGCACGTTACCTCCCTCGAAATGCGGCCGCCGCGGCCAGGATGGAAACCGCCACCTATTCTGGTCACCAGCCGAGTACCATAACCACTGCACCAGCGAGGCTGACTAGTCGCGAAAGTAAGTGTCTGGAAGTACAGCAGTTTGGCGTCATTTCAAGCAAGGTCGAAGTTAAAATAACGAATCAGTCGAGCTGGAAGCACTCACACACATTGTACGGCGTCCGGTGCTTCACGGATGTGGCATGTGAGTGTTGCTGCAAGACCCATCGCAGGGGTATATCTTCGTTTGGACCGGGAAAACGAGCGAGCTTCTTCCAGGTAGCCCTCCTCGCGACGTGAACAGCGCAGAGAACAGCAACGACTAGAGAGGCGAGCGCGATGAAGGCGACGAAAACAAGCCAGAGAAGTACCTGCACTGCAAGGGCAAACATTGTGCGCGCCGTCTCAATCGACAGCCGCCGACAAGCCGCCAAAGCCGACCTTCGGGCGCTTCGGGTTCTCTCGCCTCCGGGGCATGTTGCATAACCTCGCGCGCATGCGCGTGCCGGCCGCGGGCGCGCATGCGTGTGTGACTGGTCCTCGCGCGGCTTTTGAAATCCCAGAACGGCAGAATTTCAGCGCCGTCTTCTAAAATCTTTCCTAAATTTATCCATTAACATTTTTTTCTGGTTATTGCTTAACAGGCGTGTTGACAGGAAGTTCAACGGTGATGACGGTGTTGAGGCTTAATCCGTACGCGAAAAAGAAAAAAAATAATGATAAATTCTGCGGTTTCACGCACTAAAACTGAATTATGATTATGAGGCACGTAATCTGGGACACCTGCATGGGGTTCCTTAAAGTGGCCCCTAAATTTAAGTACACGGGTGTTTTTGCAATTCGTCTCCATGGAAAGGCTGCCGTAGCTGGGCATTGAAGTAAGCATTATTTCGTACGTACCTCCCGTCCTTAGGTTTGTCGGTGAGAGCGTTGGCAGTTGCCAGTGTAAAGTCAGACAACGCCACCCACAATACTCTAGGCCCCCTCAAGCTTGCATTACGTCACGTCGCTGATATGGTCTCCGCACTTCGCTTCACTGCACAGAAAAACGGAACGAGCGAACTTTTGGCCCCTTATATGGGTTTTTGACGATGGTGGTCATGATAACACGCTTGTTACCTTTAAAGGGGTCATGAACCACTTTTCCAAGTAATGATCTAGTGGCCTCAGTATCGGAGTGCACTGCCTCCCGAATCGATTGCCGCAAAAATTTCTCGAATCCGTCAAGAATCAGCGGAGTTACGGGGGTTTGGCGCACGCTCCCAGCGCTTTCTCTCTTTTCTCGTGCCGGCGAGCGCACTGGAAGCTAGACAGGGAGGGATGGCATGGGGGAAAGAAGTTACGCCAGCGCGCGTCATGAAACGCGATCGCTCTCCCGCTGTGATTCGCTTGCGCGAGTGCGGCTACCGTGTACTGAGTGCGGCGCCGGCAAGTGGCGGCACCCCGCGGCAAGAAGCGCATCTGATCCGAACGCCGCTCTCGATTTACGTCGGCTATCGGCCAATAAGCATGCTATGTCCCTTGCGACGTACAGCGGACAGACGCCCCGCCCACCGACGAGAGTGAGAACCGGCCTCTGTTTGAAAAGAGGGTGCCTGGGGAAACGGCAACTTCGCGCTCCGCTTGTGGCCATTACGCGGCGCGCACGACTGTAATATTTGGCAGAGCAGTTCATAGCCGTGTCAGCTTTCCGCAGGATGTGTTTTTTCAATCAGCCCAAGGGGTGCTTCATGACCCCTTTAAAACTTATTTGTTGCGTTCCTGTAGCTTCCTGTGTAAAAAACAACCACATTACTTCAAAATGCATGAACGTTTAAAAAAACAGTCTGGCTGGAGGCAAGCCTAACCCTTCACATAGGTGTCTGGTAGTGGCCCTCGCACCAAGGTCCTTCCTTGCTCGCACGTCGGCGTTCGTGTGCCGTGGTGTATTCCTTGGGTTAACTTTGTGAATTGCGCGCTGCCGAAGCTGATCTCAGAGGCCACGTAGAAAGAAGCGCGTGGTTGAGATCTGCTCCGACAGGTGCCACAACGATCCCAACTGCCCTAAGGTCCCTATATTTTTAAAGGTAGCGACAACTACACGCGCGCCCTCTCGAGGGGTCCAAGGAGCAGCGATAGCAGACGACGCGCCGCTCGCTCCCCTGCATATTGCGGGCGCCTGAAACCGAACTCGGGGCTCGCATGAACCGTTAAATTATTAACATTTGTAGTCTAAGATGCTCATCAATTATCAAACTACAGGTGCAATCACTTTAACGAGCACGGTGCACGTTAAACGTTGAAATAAAACGCGTGCTTTTCCTAAGCAGGATCCGAGCGGGTTCCCACAGGAGCTGTCACGCAATACATTTATTTTTTTTTTCTTTGCATATTTTAATATTCAGTGTAACTTGCAGTACAGGTGGTATTTGGGTGAGCTAAAAGTGCTTGTTTTCTAGTTCGAATAAAATAGGTGGTGAGCGTACTGCTACTTTCAGAAACTTCATCGGGCACCTAGCGCTGTTGTAGTGCGTAGCGCGAAATACGCGCTGTTATTGGTTTGACTGTGTTTGTCAGCGTTCGGAAGTGTTCCCACGGTTACACGGTATGTTTAACTAAGCTTATTTTGTTGCACTGCATTTGAGGAATATCAGCAACTTGAGTACCTTTCAAGATCTAGGAAATATAGCATGCCTACTAGTGTCTCGTCCATTTTAATGTTTAACCTTTTTTAATGACGTGCATTTATCCAAAGCTATCCCCCTTTTACTGCCCCCGCCGCCTCCATGGCCCGCAGATATAAAGGTATGTTGCAGTGTTACGCAATGCAATTTCAAATAAATTTGGGGTATGTGTACACCTACAGGCCCTAAAACCGGACTCAAAGAAGAAAAGCTGAGCTAGGTGGCTTTTTGTAGAGATGCAATATAATAAAACAGCTTTTTTAAATTCAAAAACTGGGTTTTATTGCATGAATTCATAACAAAGCTTTTCTTTGGAAGTTTTGTTGTGAGCACATCCCCCCTAATTCACTTGCAGGGTGGCTTCCGTTCCTTCTGCCTTGGCAAATTAGCAAAGATGCTCAGTGCGGCATTATGGTTTCAGTTTTTTCCTCCCAGTGTCTTGCAGTATTATTTACTCGTACTTGTCAAACGCATTGCGGTCCTATAGGCTTCCCAAGCAACGCTTAGCGGCGCTGCTGCTCTTGACAGGCAGCGCCATCTCTGGCAGAAAAAGAGAAACTGGGGTGTAAGCAGCGCGCGTTTTCCCTTCTCTCCACCGCGTTGCCGCTCGCTTCTGTGCACGTGCAGAGCTCTCGCGGTGCACTTGCGGCGCCTCACAATGTACCGCTTGCAATGCGGCTTCAAAAGGATCTTCAAGCTTGACTGGCACTTCCGAAAAGCAAACTTGATAAAATGAGAAAGGTCGTCAATCACGTTAACGGCGAAGAGCAGACACGGCGCCCGACTCAAAGCGAAATGCATTTCCCAAGTCGCGATTACACCGTGTAGGACGTACACATCGAGGTAAGTCTCATTCTGTCATGTTAAAGATGAATAATGGTCCACATGCACTCCGAAATGAAGCCGTACACGCTATGGATGTTCTGCGGCGTGGACTACGAATATATGATATGGCATGCTTACAGTAGCAGCCGTGTACTTCCGTGAACAAACGTTTGCGGCGTGCGAAAGAAAGATTATACGGCCATGGCACTGCTTCCTGAGAAGGTTAGAGTCAAGTCCTCCGTGCCGCTGGAGAAGCACCCGCCGATTAAGACGCGAGGCAGCTAGCTGAGCTTTAACCACTGTGAAGCAAGATGAACTGCTCGCCTCGTTTTTTTCGGCTCTCGCGTCATGCTTCCAGTCTCTTTTTATGATATCCACTTGACAGGCGTATAAAACCTGCTGCGTGAACGCGGCTAGAAAATCGCACAAAGTCAGTAGGTGGTTACTTCAAGGTTGCAATTGCAAAGCATGTATTATGTGCCACTTATATTTAGCGGCTTAAATATATATCACCCTAATAAAGTGACAAAAACGAAGCAAACCTGCAGAACGATGTCAAAGCTTGCTGAAAATGCACAGACTTCCGTTCCGGCGTGATAAAGCAGCCTTCCCGACGCGTGAAATGTAGGCGCCGAACTTCTGACAATGTGCCGAGTTCAGTTGAATTCAACCAACCGCGTAACGCTAACGGTATAACGCGAGTGTGAACGTTCAACAACGACGGGTAGGTCTCACGAACACGGGGAATCAAAACACAAAGTTGCTTCACATACAGCCGTAACTGGACTTTAACAATGCGAGAAGACAGCGAGTAATTATTACTGTAGTCGCTGCGTGCATGCGCCGCGTTACTTACCGATTCAGGTAGTCGGAACGAACGAAAGCGATGAACTCAGACAGCCAAAATAGAAGGCGAGACAGCGCTTTCAGCTATCCACGCTTGCCGCCTTTATTTCTCGTGCGACACGCCTGGGAACCGATACAGTTTAACACGTGAATCGTGTGCCTTGGTGTTGTCTGCACTGTTGTGGCTGGCTACTAAAACGCAATACTTCGGACCACGCTTGTGCTTCCGCGGGGTCGCTTCTGCCATCGCGGAAATGCGCAGCTTCGCACAGCAAGCCTCTCAGTTCAACGTACCCAGCTGACGGCCCCCCAGTTACCCGCACCGAGAGACGAACGCGTGCGCATGTGCGCTACCGCTACCGTGAAAGGGGCTGAGTCGGCCGCGCATGAGGTTCAGAGCTTTCCGACAGAGGCGCAGCGCGGCTGGCGCGGCGCTGTCGTCGCGCCGCAAACTTGAGCTTGGGTTCCCTATAGATCTAGGGAAAACGTCACGCGGAATGCTTCAACGAAGAAGCCTTGATCGATCTCGCACACAGTAGTGCGGCAAAACACGGCAAGGTGTGGCAAAAAACTAATCCCAGATGGTCATTTCCCTGTGAGCTTGTAGTGTTGAAGCCACCCCGGTGAGAAAAACAAAGGCAGCTCTGTTGGGTTCCCAGCTATTTAATGTTAGAGATACGGGGTGTGACTCTGCATTGACTACTACGCACAAATCTAGGGCATAAAGAATGGCGAAGCAAAAATAGCGTTGCTGAGATAATGTTCATGTATATGCACAAACAAAAGCACGCCGGCGAGGCGACAGGCTGCTTGAAGTTATAACCATTACAAAAACACTTCGCATAGCCGCGTGTTTTCTGCGGGCACAAATTTCTTGCGACTCATTTCGTTGGACCATACCTTCCTTCAGCATATCTTTTTGTCACCGCGAGGAACGAAAAAAAAAAAAGCTTCTTTCCGTCCTCCGCGAGGTGAGGCAACCGAAGGCACAGGGACCCGGCATACTACCACGTCCCGCTCCAAACATTAAATTAAAACGCAGAATTCCTGCGTCCACTCAACCTCAGGTACATAAACGCTTCTAGTTTCCAACAGTGTGACAGAGGCGCGTGAAGTACTCTCTACTGGTTAAATCGCCCAACTCCACGCTTGAAAACACAGCGATCCGTACCTATCGCCGGCACAGCGCTGGCGCCGCTGGACCCTTTGGGTGGGGCGCGAAGGCGAAAAAGTCACGTGTCTCCAACCAGCCTATCGCAGGGCGCGGCGGCTGGATCAAGACCTTTCGCTACTTTTGAAAGATAGAGAGACTTTAAACTGCCCAGAAGAAAAGCATCTGTTCTTTCAATGAACACGTTCAATCAATTTGCATTAATTATCCTGACAAATAATTAACCCTTATCCTAAGTAAACTTACGCTCCGATCTCACATGCATCCAGTGTGACTCTTCACCTGAACCAGAACCCGTGGATTTCGCGCCAGTTTTATTCTTTAGAACAGCTTTTCTGAATATTCGGAAAAACTAAAGTGCTCGGCCGGAAGTCCTTGGAAGAGGAAGAAGAGTGCCACTCTCTGCTCCTGCCACTAAAAAATTGAGGAGCCATTGCACTCTGGTAAGGTGGATGACAAACGAAGCTGTTTAGCACAAGACACAGAAGTTAGACAGAATTTTTCAACGAGCGTACGAATTAATTTGTTGTCTGGATCGGCATTGGGCGCATCGGCACGACGTGTTCTTCTTTCTATAGCCTTCGCCAGCACACGTTTTGCATCAAATTTTCGCAAAGCCGAAATTTTCCTGATGTGTACGACTCTCCATGCCAGCTTTACATCTAGTCTTGCCGAGGGCTTTTATACCACCACCACGAAATTCGACGAGGCCTTCATAGAAAGTGTTCTCTTTTTACGTTTGTTTGGCACTGCGAGTACAAAGCATTTACATGGTTCAGATATATTGGCTCTATGCAATCATGTATAGCCCAGTGCTCAAGGCACCCGCCATCGGACCGGGGCCCTGCTTCAAATTCAGCCCGGCGAGAAAACCAATGTTGGTTTACTCGTATTTCTGGGACGTTTGCTGCATGCAGTTCAGATATATTCACTTTCTGGAAACGGGGATGTGTAGCCGTGTGGTTAAGACGCTCCCCTTGAAAGCGTGGGGGCCCAAATTCATATTTACCCTCCCCAGTAAATTAATTTTGAGTTAATCATTCATTTCTGGGAGTTCTTCTTCCTATGGTTCAGATATATTAATATTCTGGAAGCATGGGTGTATAGATCAGTGGTTAAAGACACTCGCCTTCGGATGGTTGGGGCACGGGCTCAAATCCAACCCTGCCAGTAAAGTTTATTTTGTTTTAACTATTTACTCAGATTTCCTGTCTCCGGACACGAAGAAATCCCACCAACGAGTCATATACCGCACCGCTGTAAAATGCAGCTTCATTAATTGGACTTTATATTATTCCGATAGCAATTATATGGACACTCTCAGCGGGTTTTTGCCGCCGTCTTCGCCGTCACGTTCTGCATATGTATATGTATGTATACATTGTAGTGAAGAGTGTATATATTCTATATAAAAGCCACAAAGAAAAGTATGTCCGAAGAAAAACTTTCAGAGGCGCGCAACCGGGCATTCGAACCTCCGACCCCTCACTCCGCAGTGCGCCGCGTTATACAATTCTGCCACGCGACATACATCTTCTAGCGTACTAACGGCGAGCTATTTATATACACCACTTACCCCTGGCGGTACGCAGAGCTCGGAGGTGCTTCAGCGTGTTCACTATCACCCGCAAAATGACCCGCTCCTGTTTCGCCGGAGTTTGGATGCGCGCGCGCCTCCTACTTGTACTTCGACCTGCAGGGTGTGGTCCTCCGTGCTCGCGCGCTATCTCGTTAGGCGGGAGGTTTGTGCGTCTTGTGCTTTCACCGCAAAGTTTACGGCGAAGCTATAGGCCGCACGAAGGTCACTTCGCTCACTTCACTGCAGCGGCCGCGTTTGCGAAAGCAGTGAGCTGCTACCTATAGAAGAGCCTAAGTAAGGGCTAGTTGGTTGTTCCAACGCTCCTAGCTTTTCTTTCCGTTTGAAAACTGCCTTTGAGACGCGCACTAAAAAGTGACAGCTTTCTGTGCGCACTCACGATGTGGAACGCCAGACAAACAATGCGTCGAACGCCACCGCGTGGTGGGAACGCAGATTCGAGACTACACGCGCCTAACGTTAAAACAACGCCTCCGAGGCGCTGGCTCCGACGTACTGTGAGAATATGTTACACGAAGCAGGCGGCATAGAATACACGCAAGTAATGATATTCTTGTCATGACATGTCATTCATGTTCGACATACACTCATGTCGTGCTATGCAAATTGTACTAAAATAAAGCCAACCCCACGGCCACGAGAGCACAGACACGCAGGCGGCTAAATCATCGTTTACGTAACCTGGGTGTGACGATTTTCATATTGTGACCTGTCATTTATGTTTGTCATACGCTAATATCATGCTGTGCAAGTTTCGATATATATATAGTCCACGAAACGGCTACGACAGATGGTGGTAATGAGCTGGCTTGTCGGGCTAATAATGCGTCAAACGCCGCCGCGCGGAAGGAGACGCAGAGTCGTCACTTCACACGCCGCAGTTTCGAAAAAAAATCTAAGAGCGTTGGGCTGCACATAGTAGACACTTGCAGCGAGCTGCTCAAACACAATGAAGTAACAACTGTGACAGTTGTTAGTTCGCGCTCGCCCTCTGTATATCTGTGCGTTCTTTTCGAGCATCCTTCTTTGTGTTTGAGCAGCGCGCTGCAAGTGTCGAGCTGAGACCGTTAGTTCGCGCTCTTCCTGTGTGTGTTCTTTTCGTGCGTCCTTTCTGCTTGAGTGGCGCGCTGCAAGTTACTAGTTGCTTGCCGTTCTTCGTGTGACAATCCAATTTGTTGCTATAACATTCATTTCTTCGCCCTTGGGGCGAAACTGACTTTTATATTGAAGGGGAAGCACTGAATGGCTGATTGAGCCAAAAAAACCGGCAACTACCCGAGGGAAAGGGCGCGTGAATTCTGATTGGTTGGTACACCACATCACGTGCTCGCCTCAGCAGAGCAGGGCGAGGAAGAGAAAAGGAGATTCTTGTGATAGGGAAAGAGAAAATTGCATAATGAAAGAAAACACTTGCTGCCGGTCTGGCGCACCAAGTGTTGCATGAGGGGAGAGCCCGCCACTGCTACGCCAGGTCACCTTCGCTCTCGGTATGGCACTGAGCAGTGCTTCCGCGAGGGCTCCAGAAGATGGTGTCATTCTTTCCATTTCTAAGAACCACCTCTTTCTGTCGCTTTCGGAAGCCAGTGTTATCTGCGCGTTCCTTGTCCGCGCAAGCTCTCGCTTGCGTTCTAACTTCGCTATGATAATCGGCATAAAGAAACATGTTGTACAAAACAGCGCACCCCAGTTTCGATATTGTGCTCCAAAATACGGCATATTCCACGCACTGTGGGAATCGATGTAATGCGAATAAGTCAGCGAGGAGCTACAAACACTGCAGTTTATCTTCGAGGCAAATCAAGGCATTCATGCCATGACATTCCGTTCACCAGCGCATGTCTGTCATGCATGGATGCATGGATGTACTGTCTGGTATATACGATGGTAACGAAGCGTATATTCTGGTATATACCATGCATGACTTATCGTTTCTGTTCTTTATACACTCATGCCATGCCACACCGATTTTCCCATCAAATTAATGAAACGGCCGCAAGCGCACCAAGACCGTGTCTTGTAAATCCTGACGTACATTTACATCATGGTTTTCATGTTACCATCTGTAATGTATGTTCGTCATACAGTCACGTCGCGTCATACCAGTTTGGTATATATCAAGCTAGCGAAACGGCCGCGAGCCCACCATGAGCGTGGCATGTAAATAATGCCGCATATGACATGTATGTAATTATTTTAGTGTTACCACCTGTAATTTACGTTCGTCATACGGAAATGTCACCCCATACCAGTTTTGGTACATATCACGCTAGCGAAACGGCCGCAAGCACACCTCAAGCGTGGCCTGTAACTCATGCCGCACATAACATGCATGTCAAGATAATCGTGTTACCACCTGTCATTTATGTTCGTCATACAGAAATGTCACACCATACCAATTTTGGCATATATCAAACTAACTAAACGGCCGCGAGTGCACCAAGGCCATGTCATGTAAATCATGCTTTGCGTGACATGCATTTCATGATTTACATGTCACGACCTGTCATTTATGTTCGGGTTGCCCTCATGTTACATCATACCGATTTTGGTATATATCCGATTAACGAAACGGCTACGAGAGCACAAAGTCGTAGGCGGCTAGATAGTTACGCTCAGAGTGGCAGAAGTTCGCCCACACGCTCAAAAGCGCCTTCTGCATAGCAGGTCTGTGCGTTCTGCTACCTGGGCCAAAATTTGGATCGACATCATGCTACCTGGACCGCAATATACGCGTCATCGCTTTCATCTCCACGCTATCACGCCATGCATAGGCGTATCTACCGGAGGGGGGGGGGGGGCAAGGGGGGGCGCTAGCCCCTCCACTGAGAAATGTTGGGGGGAGGGGGCGGAGCCCCCCCCACTTTCGACAGTGGTTGTTGTCGGCTGCAGACTGGGAAACTAACAAGTCAGGCAAAGTTTTACTTGAACGCAGCAATAACGTTTTTTGTAATAAAATTTATCCTACAATTCTGCTGTGACGACTGTCCTCCGGGTGCCATGACCACGCACTGTAGGCTACCTGCGGTGCGGGCAGCCTATTCCACGTTTGTGCGTCTTGCGCTCGAGCATTGCAGAGGAGGCTATCGCTCAGCAGGGGCTCTATAACAATACATCGATCTGTCATGATTTTATTTTGTCCTGCCTGGCCTGAAATTTGAGTAATCCGCGACAAAAATATGGGCGGGAACCAGTAAACATTTTATAGCCCCATCAAACGCTCTCCTTTTTCAGGAAATTCAGTTTCTTTTAACATGAATAGCATCGCCACTGCTCCATATTCAAGCTGCTGTGAGTCGATGAGTGTGCAGAAGTGTCAAGTATTTTAGTTGTGTCTAGCCAGGTCAGCTAATATAGATTCCCACTTTAGTCTCCGATTAGCCTGCTTCACTTGGCTTATTATATGGTAGCCTGTAGCGATCGCGGCGGCTTTTAAAGGGACCCTGAAACGGTTTTGACGATTTTGTACGAACACATTGAGACGGTAGAGCAAGTCCTAAGGATAATTTACAGACCGATTTAAGCTCTGTGCGTAAACTGTGTAATTTATTACAAGGCTTTAAAGATGCGAATCGCCACCGATCACAGCGGCTCAGCCAAACGCGTTTTCAAACCGCCCACTTCCAGTGCGCGTCGTATTGGAAGCGCGACGTCACGCAGGCGGCTAATCTGATTGGATATGTCCAGTACACGTCACTGAACCTCCTGTGGGCAGCGAGAGTCGTCTGCCTGTGTTACAACGTACTCCGTGTTGACGTGAGCTGAGCGACAGTGTTTATCTCGAGGTTTCTTTTCTTGGACATAATTAATTGCCCTAGCCGTGTTGTGTACCACATTGTAAAGCTGCGACATCGTGCAATGTTCGTGAGGCATCTGGCGAGTGGAATCCCTTCAGATCGTCTCTGCAATGAGCGTCGCGCTCTCGCTATCCGTTCAACGCCACGATCCACGTTTTTGTGGCTGTAACTGCACCCCTGAAGACACAACAACATTGCCCGAGTTTATGCGTATCGGTGATCGTTCTCGAATTATGTTTGTTTGTCCGCATGCTTTTGCAGATTGTCACCGTACAGGAGAATAAAATAAGATCTGCTGGTAGTGTGGCGGCACCTGTCGGAGATGATACCAACCACTCCGCGAGCTTCGTCTTTGTTTGGCCTCCGAGATTGCGCGCAACCCGTCAGCGCACATGGCTGGGCGAAGCTCACTGTCGAGTGCGCTCATGAGAGCGCTGCGATCGCCGGCGATGTCAGGGTGTCTGTGAGTTGAGGGTGCAAGGCAGGGGTGAGGAGGAGGGTATAGATGTAAATTCCGTAGCGGCCTTGGTACACAGTGCGTCGCTTAAAGGGGTCATGAAGCACCCCTTGGGCTGATTGAAAAAACACATCCTGCGGAAAGCTGACACGGCTATAAACTGCTCTGCCAAATATTACAGTCGTGCGCGCCGCGTAATGGCCACAAGCGGAGCGCGAAGTTGCCGTTTCCCCAGGCACCCTCTTTTCAAAAAGAGGCCGGTTCTCACTCTCGTCGGTGGGCGGGGCGTCTGTCCGCTGTACGTCGCAAGAGACATAGCATGCTTATTGGCCGATAGCCGACGTAAATCGAGAGCGGCGTTCGGATCAGATGCGCTTCTTGCCGCGGGGTGCCGCCACTTGCCGGCGCCGCACTCCTCAGTACACGGTAGCCGCACTCGCGCAAGCGAATCACAGCGGGAGAGCGATCGCGTTTCATGACGCGCGCTGGTGTAACTTCTTTCCCCCATGCCATCCCTCCCTGTCTAGCTTCCAGTGCGCTCGCCGGCACGAGAAAAGAGAGAAAGCGCTGGGAGCGTGCGCCAAACCCCCGTAACTCCGCTGATTCTTGACGGATTCGAGAAATTTTTGCGGCAATCGATTCGGGAGGCAGTACACTCCGATACTGAGGCCATTAGATCATTACTTGGAAAAGTGGTTCATGACCCCTTTAATTTCTGGTGCGAATGATTTGGGGATGCTCCTGCCTAAACGCTGTCAAAACTTCAAAAAACCGTTTCAGGGTCCCTTTAACAAGGCAGTGTACTCGAGTACATTGAGAAGCCCAGCTTTCAAATTTGCCCCGTTACTTGATCTACCTCACCAGGGTGATGATCAGCGTCCATGGTTTTCTGGACTAAGAATGCTGCCTACCTGTAAAGAATTGTGTCTGTTCCTAATAATGTTTAGTTCTCTCTCTACCTCTTTGTCAGCAACGATGAGTTCACAGAGAGTTGTACACGCGCATAAACAGATCAGCATCGTTATACTACAACTGAAAGTATCTACCATACACATATGAATCCATCTTGCCAGCTGCTATAAACCTTCTTAAATTACGTTCAGAAAGAGACACTATGTGGCTATTCCGGAAAAAAATGAGTTATTGTTCAGCACAGTAATGTGCTGCTTATTGCGCACACTTCATTTTAACGCCACCAGTTTTCGCAGAATTGTGACGTCGCGTAACAATCGGAGGGAATTTTATGGCACATTGAAAATTGTTGACGCATAGCGAAGAATCAATGACAAACGATACGCCGTATTGAAAATAGTTCATTATTATTATTTTTTACGCAGTCATGCGTACGTGGTAATTACGCGGTGGATCACTTACGCGTCATTTGTTGCGTTGTTTTACGAGCAGGTGCTGTGAGCATGACCCAGAAAATTTCGACCAATCATTAACATCTAACTCCCTATACGGAAGGAAACAATGCGGGGTGGTTTAACGTTATAATAGCCCACATTTTTTCAAGGGAAATTTGAGCTTACACAGCTTACGTAGGCTATTTACTTGGAGGAACCGGAGGGGAGGAGTAAAGGGCCACTTCGCCGCTTTTCCGTCCACCCCCCCACCCAAGCTGGGAAAACTAGGAGGGCAAGGAACTACACCTAGCATATAAATTCCTACTCATTTATAATCTTATAACTATACACAACCAGCTCAGTGTGGTTTGCTTAAGTATTAATCGACTGAACTTGGTCTTCTTCTTAAGAAAGACTTCATATTATAGGGACCTAACAGTAAAGAAATTGGCACTCGGCTTATCCTAAAGACTTCCTTTCTCCTTGCTTTGTAAGCCACATGTTTTGTTTAACAAGTGATAATTTATGGTACTAGAGTCCATAGCAGATTCTTCATACTCATCGTATCTACAACGCCGAACTAAGACTGGGAAGTTTGCTGATGCAATGCTCAGATGATCAGGTTAAATTTCGGTGTACTTTTTAAACTTCATGGTAACATTTCCAAAATGTTAGTAAACACTGCTGTGTTGTCGCGGTATAGGACGGCCCAGCCTGCACAATGTGCTTATGCCGATTCTTCCTTGATTTGAAATAAACAGTTTTGAAAAGCAAGTCATCTGATCAGCATTATGAATATAAAAGTAAAAAAATCGCCGCCTCAAATTCAGTACATATATATATATATATATATATATATACACACGGCGGACAGAGTGAGCGATGCCAGCCCCCCCACTCGCGAACGAGTTGGTACGCCACTGATGTCATGCCAACTGGCATGATGTGATAGAATGCAAAGGCCTGCTATCTAGGAGGCGTTGCGCGTGATCCGCATTTCTCTCTGTCCCAACCCCCCCCCCCCCCCTCCGCCCCGCTGTTGTCTATTTTGCTTATTAACTAGCTGAAAATAATTGAGGTCTACACGTGAGTAAGAATATAATGAAAAAACTGTATTTGCTCAAGTTCACTGTACAGACTGCCCCACCCGACCAACTTTATTCCCTTTGGTGAAAGGAGCGCCCTCTCTCCTGTCTGGGTTCCCGCTCCGCGGTGCCTCTACGTGTTGTATTTCAACGGTCGCATGCTCGCAGCCACTGGTTCTGGGAGATCCGGCTTTTGTTGTTTGTTATTTCGTCTACTCGTCTGGCTTGTGGTGTTTATCGTTTTATTATACCAGCTGCGCTTAGCTGCTGCGCGCGCCTGCCGGCTAGTGACCGTCGTCTCCGGATCCGTCTCCGGAGTGACCGTCGTCTCCGCATCAAAATCAAGTTCTTTGCCTGCCTGCCTGCCTCTATAATTTCATCCAACGTGTTGTGAATTCCTAATGCTAACAGCCTCTCCGTGCCAGTTCGGATTGGAAGGCCGAGCGCCCTTTTAACAGTTTTACGGATCAGTACATTGAGCTTCTCCCTTTCTGCAGCGAGCCAATGATGCATAGACGCAATATTCCTAGGAATATGCACCCTCAATTTAACGTCGCAAGGAGAAGGGCTAGAGCCAAGAAAATTTTGGAGCAGGTGCAATCGAAGTCGGGATCGTCGACCTTCACTGACGCTGCGCGTGCGGATAGGAATCGTTATGTGGCCGTTGCGGTCTCTGAGCGAGGTACAGTAATGTCGGCATGCTCTGTCGAGGCAACCTCCCCGGCAATAGCTGAACAGGTATCCATCGCACTAGGGCTTTTGGACTTATCCCGTGTTCAGATCTATTCTGATTCCCGTTCGGCGGTTAGAGCCTTTGCCTCTGGCAGGGTCTCCCCACCTGTTGCTGGGATTCTCAGAAGTAGGACCATCACTCCACACGAGATCATTTGGTTCCCGGCCCATATGGGCTCCACGATCGGCGGCATCACCAACATCAACGAACTGACCCACGCCCAGGCGCGAGGACTTGCCTTCCGCGCGGGGCTTCACGGCCCTGGCACGTTGGACCGCTCCGCCCCGCCCGGGGCCGATCCTCTGGATGAGGGTGCGGCTTATCGAGGGTCGCGGGACGTTCTAGCTACTTTTAACGAAGTCACTTCACATTATCGTTTGAGTCGTAGGGTCTTTCCTCCACCACATTCGCATCTTACCAGAGGACAAGAAATCACGCTCAGACTCAGACAGGGGTTTACCCCTGCCCAGCTAACGTATCTATTTATATGGATATATCTCCTGACTGCCCGGACTGTGGGTGTGTGTGTACATTTGATCACATTATGTGGGACTGCCCCCACATACCCAAGGAACTCAAAGCGCAAATCATCCCAAGACAAGGGTTTTATTCCGCCAACAAAAGTACGGATCGTCACCGTGAGCTTCGGGCAATCCAAGTTGCCCACGATGCCGCGGGCAGGTACTCCCTGCCTGTTCCAACGTGGGAGCGCCCGCAGGGGGGTCGGGGTAAAACCCGGCTCTCCTCCCTCGGTGTTCAATAAAGTTATCTATCTATCTGCCTGCCTGCCTGGGACGACCACTGTTGCTTCCGCGGTGTTTTGTCGGCAGGGCGTAGGTGACATTACTCGCTGCGCAAAACTCAGAAGACCATTCAGCGTTGTCCAGAATCCAGAATCCAAAATCCATTTGATTTCCAATACACTTGTTGGGGGAATTCCACATTAAATTCCACATCCAATTCCACATTAACTATTTCGCATTGAGAACGACCCAAAGCTCCTCTCTGATCTGCTGTGAACGTTCTTTTTTTTTTTACATTGAAATGATGCCTAGAAGGTTGGTGTCTTTCTGGCGGCACCAGCTTGTCCTTTTCACTTTGCCGAGCCGACGGAACATGAAGTACAAAAAAGCAAAAAATTGAATAGGTACAAAGTAGGCTACCCACTAGAACACCAGATGTGGAAACACAACACAGTCCAACAGTACGTGAGCCGCAAGAATTCAAGCCCGAGTTCAGGTTAGTAGATTGAGTTCACATGTGCACGTATAAAGTCAAATGTTTTGTACGGCTTGACATACACAGATAAACACATGAAGACAGTCACGCATAGCGTAAAACACACGATCCTAGCATTACACAGTATTGAGCACACAGCAACATTTATGCCACTCATCTGGCTTTGAGGATAAACCGAAGCTTAATATTTCCATAAAATATTTGATTCTTTTTCAGAAGGCCTGCTGTTGCCCATGGGCCACGTATTTTCGTCAGTGTGAATGCTCTTCTTTCTGCCCCGCCACGGTGGTCTAGTGGTTACGGCGCTCGACTGCTGACCCGAAGGTCGCGGGATCGAATCCCGGCCGCGGCGGCTGCATTTTCGATGGAGGCGAAAATGTCTGAGGCCCGTGTACTTAGATTTAGGTGCACGTTAAAGAACCCCAGGTGGTCGAAATTTCCGGAGCCCTCCACTACGGCGTCTCTCATAATCATATCGTGGTTTTGGGACGTTAAACCCCAGATATTCATCATCATCATCATCATCATCATCATCAGCCTGTCTACGCCCACTGCAGGGCAAAGGCCTCTCCCATGTTCCGCCAATCAACCCGGTCCTGTGCTTTCTGTTGCCACGTTATACCTGCAAACTTCTTAATCTCATCTACCCACCTAATTTTCTGTCTTCCCCTCACGCGTTTGCCCTCTCTTGGAATCCAGTCAGTTACCCTTAATGACCACCGGTTATCCTGCCGACGTGCTACGTGGCCGGCCCATATCCATTTCTTCTTCTTAATTTCAACTATGATATCCTTAACCCCCGTTTGTTCTCTGACCCACTCTGCTCTCTTCCTGTCTCTTAAGGTTACACCTATCATTTTCCTTTCCATCGCTCTCTGCGTCGTCCTCAGTTTAAGTTGAACCCTCTTTGTAAGTCTCCAGGTTTCTCCAGGATTCCCAGAGGAATCTGACATCCCACCAGTATTAACAGGAGAAGTAAAGAAAGCCCTAAAGGGAATGCAAAGAGGCAAAGCCGCTGGTGAGGATCAGGTAACATCAGACTTGTTGAAAGACGGTGGAGAGATTATGTTAGAGAAACTGGCCACCCTGTACACGAAGTGTCTCTCGACAGGGAGGATACCAGAATCTTGGAAGAATGCCAACATCATCTTGATCCATAAGAAAGGGGACGTCAAGGACCTGAAAAATTACAGGCCCATCAGCTTACTGTCCGTTGTCTACAAGCTATTCACAAAAGTAATTGCTAACAGAATTAATACGACATTAGAGTTTAATCAACCAAGGGACCAGGCAGGATTTCGTACAGGCTTCTCAACAATAGACCATATTCATACTATCAATCAGGTGATAGAGAAATGCGCGGAATACAACCGACCCCTATACATAGCCTTCATAGATTACGAGAAGGCATTTGATTCGGTGGAGACATCAGCAGTCATGCAAGCACTGCGGAATCAGGGCATCGACGAAGCCTATATAAACATAATGGAAGAAATCTACAGCGCATCCACAGCCACTATAGTCCTTCATAAAGAAAGCGACAGAATCCCAATAAAGAAGGGCGTACGGCAGGGAGACACGATCTCTCCAATGCTATTCACCGCGTGTTTACAGGAGGTTTTCAGGGCCCTAGATTGGGAAGAATTAGGGATAAGAGTTAATGGAGAGTATCTCAGTAACCTGCGCTTCGCTGATGACATTGCATTGATGAGTAACGCGGGAGACGAATTACAGCTCATGATTACGGAACTGGATACGGAAAGTAGAAGAGTAGGTCTGAAAATTAATATGCATAAAACTAAAGTAATGTGGAACAATCTTGGCAGAGAACAGCGCTTCGCGATAGGTGGCGAGACGCTGGAAGTTGTAAAGGAGTACGTCTACTTAGGACAGCTAGTAACCGCGGAGCCGAACCATGAGAGTGAAATAACTAGAAGAATAAGGATGGGATGGGGCTCATTCGGCAAGCATTATCAAATCATGAATAGTAGTCTACCACTATCTCTCAAGAGGAAGGTATATAACAGCTGCATCTTACCGGTACTTACCTACGGAGCAGAAACCCCAGATATTATTATTATATTAATGCTCTTCTTTCTAAAAGTAGTGGATTTGCTCGTAATACATTTCATGCTGAGTAATATTTCGCACACTCGAGGAGTAGATGATGGACATCGCCTGGGTCGCCACAAGGGCACTGAGGACGAGACGCACGCTTTATGCTGCCGCGGCAGTTTCGGGCGGCATTTAATCTGATAACGGGTCGAAGGCATTGACAAAGATGATAGCATTTTTCCTTTTAGTACCGACTGGTGATATCTAGGAATGATTGCGCGTCCTATGAGGGAGGAGATTTGCGCCGATCGTGACTGTCTTGTATGCGTCATCGTGCGAAGCGAAATTAAAATTTTTAGCCTATCTCGGTGCGCGGACATACTGAAAGAATATTTCCAAGTGGATCTGCGCAGAAACGACTGCCTGTAGGTTTTGATCATGCGATCTCAGTTTATTAAGCGACTGGCAGCGATAATTATGTCAGTTTGGGTTCCCGCGGCCGCACAACTTAATTCTAACTTAATCACAGCGTCAATTTTTTTCAAAAATAATAAAACTTAATTTTGATCATCCTGTATATTACACTACCGTGCCGCCAGTCCCCTCGACCATTTTTTTTTTTCGGTATATTCGTGTGCTGCACCTAGCCGTACGCACTGTGAATACAAATGAGCCCATATGGTCGTTCTTATTAAGTATGACCCGTAATAAGATATCCCACGACAGAGAGCAAAATGTGCTGAAACCGCTACTTTTCCCTGGTCCTCAAGTGGGATCTCTTGGAAGCTTTAAGGGGACATCGCATGTGTTTACCCCGTAGTAAGACGGGACTATCATAGAAAAAGACTCCCTGAGTCCCTTACGCATTTGCCTAAAACTACTCGAAGGCGAACGCCATCTTCTCTTTCTTTTTCTTCTCAGTCGATGTGTTGATCCTCCTCCGCCCCTCCGAATGCTTTCGGCACCTAACGTGATCTTGCACCGCCTCCCTGCAGGATGGAGGCAATGCAAGCTTTGTGCACATCACCTGGTTTTTGTGCTGCCTTCGTGATCGGCCCACCTTTCACGAATCAACGATGCCATATGATGACGTCATCATGTTACGTCATGATGACGTCAGAAGTTTTGGCATGGGACGTTATGGTGACATCATCCCGTGATGATATTTTGCATCACTCGTGTTGACGCCGCCGACTGTCAATTTTCGCGTTTGATGAGGCATCTAACGCTATCACCTAAAAACTAATAATGTATAATAGATAGGGAGCTGAGGACCCATGGTAAGCACGTTTTCTTGTTTGTGTGTGTGTGTGTGTGTGTGTGTGTGTGTGTGTGTGTGTGTGTGTGTGTGTGTGTGTGTGTGTGTGTGTGTGTGTGTGTGTGTGTGTGTGTGTGTGTGCGCTTGCTTGCTATTGAACGTCATCCGTTACATGCACAGGCGTGCGCAGGGTTCCTCATCAGGGGGAGGGGGTGGGCGAAGGTTCATCGCAGCGCCCCTCCCCTCTCAGTATACTAAGCATGGGATCAGTATTGGATCAGTATGGCGCAGACTTTTGCGCCTCCCCCCCCCCCCCCCTCTTAGGTGACTAGGAAGGGGCGCCCCTCCCCCCGTGCGCACGCCTCTGGTTTGTGATATCTCATCTGACAGGCGGGTTTTCAGATGGGGCGCTTTCCGCCGTCAACGCCTGCGTTAGAAAATGGAATGGGCTTATCACTGTCACCATCGGCGCGCCCAGGAACAACAGCGCAGCGTGGCGCAGTTTCGCCGCTCGTCACTTGTCCTAGCTTTTTTTTCGGTTGCAACTGCACGTTGGTCGTCGCAATAACTTGTGGTGATTCGTCCGCTCTAGAATGTATGACATCGCTTTTATGTGTGAGAGAAGTCAAGTGAAAGCAAGAAAGAGAATTTTAGAAGTGCTGCAATGCGGAGTACAGGCTTTAATCAAGAAATAGGCGCTTTTCACCGGCGTTTCAGTCTTTCCCAAGATAGTCGATAAAATGAACAGCGAGAAAAGCTGCCTTTTTTTTTTTTTCTGCTGCTAAATTTTTCCTGATATTTTGCATCTCTATAAAACGGCGTATTTCGCTAGAAAAATATGCATGAAACTACGTGTTTTAAACCTCGGGTACGGTGGACTGAAAGATTTTTATTTTTCCTTGCGGAAATATGGAAGCACGTTCTGTGTGCAAGCTCATTCACGGTGTTGACTGATCACGCAACTACACGTGCACAATTGGATGTAAACCACTCACTATAGGGTCGTAGTAAGTGAATTTTATGCATGTATATGGAGGAGGACACCTTCTTCTGAAGAGCGTTGCATGGTAATTAAGCATTCGCATGGGAAGTATTCCAGCCATATGCACGTATACCCGGACGGATCCACCCTCCGCGGTGGTTATGGTGCTCGATTGCTGAACCGAAGGTCGCGGGACGACTACATCTGTGCCTGCCAGTGTGCTTGCCCTGGACGGAGGGGGCTCATAGTAAACGTAAGAAAACGAGGGTTTTCCCACGAGTGCACTGAACAGATTGTGCTTCCGGAAGGTGTGCAGAGGGTTCGCAAGGTGGTGTCTGATATTCTTTTAACTTTTCTGCGAGAGACTGGCTTAAGTGGGCTCTGCAACACTTTTCCAAGTAATCATCGAATGACTTAATTAAAAGAGTTTATTGCCTCACGAATCGACTGCCGCAACAATTTTAGAATGTGTCAAAACACGAGCGGAATTACTCGGAATTGTCACACGCTTTAAGCCTGTTTCACCCGACCATGACCACTGGATGAAAGCGCACGTGCTTTCCATCTAGCGCGCATGACATGACAGTGATTTTGCTCCAAGAGTGGAGCGGCTGCCGTCGAGCGAGCGGTTTTTTGAGCGTCCGCGCGTCGCTACAGTCGAGATCGCCGAAGTTGAAAAAAACTCGATCGCGGCAGAGAGTCTGCCAATGGAGGAGCATTGACGCAGGGAGCACGGGTCAGCAGGGGTGGAGTCCAAGGGTGGGCGCGCTGACCGGGACGAACTCGCTTTCCTAGCAGACGACATCCGCTGCCCGTGAGCGGGCGTCATGACCTTGATCACTTTCCTTTTTTTTTTTTCTTCGAACGCACAGCTACCTTGAGTGTGAGCGCGAGCGAGCGCGCGAACACGTGGCGGCGTCTCGCGGCGGCCGCGGTAAGTACTCAGCTCACGGTGCTCAAATGCAATGGCCGTGGACTTGGGGCTTATGCTGCGGTCATTTTGGTTTATGGCATCATTTCAGCGATTTCTAGATGACTTTGAGAATTAATTGCAAATTCCAGGCCGCGTGCTGCGCTATAATGCTTGGCTCACGTGTTCTCAGGAGCCACGACTATCGATCGACAGCGTTTTCTGACCATGCTGAAAAAGTGTCGCAGGGAGCCTTTAAGGGACACGCGGTGAGACATACTACATGGAAATAGTCACTAAGGTAGGGCCATGGCCGGCCAGGTCTGCCAGGCTAACCCCGCCTGTGTCAACATCATTACCACCGCCACCACTGTGTAGTGAGTGCGTATATATTGGCGTGAATACCACTGAATGAAGGCCTATAGAAAAGATCGCCAGACTGGGCATACCCCTTTCTTTTGCCAGAAAGGAGTATGCTTCACGCCATGGCGAATATACACTCTTCATGAAATGTAGTGGCATTTACTAACTTTGAGGAAGTAAATGCTTCTCACAACGTTCACTACCTTTGTAGTAACTGCAGGTCGTAACTGTCAAGTTCGGAACTTTACTACCATGACATTTACTGCTTGCAGATAGGTCGGTACTAATACGAAATAACTTTGCTGCCATGGCAGAAGAGTAAAACGGTGCGGTCGGTTGGTTTATGGGATTTAACGTTCCAAAGCGGCTGTATGAGTCATACCGTACTGGAAATGGCATTGCCTTGTTACACTAATTAATAATATCTTATTACTTCGTGCGATTACCCTGGTAACTACATACAACACTGAATTCTGCAAATAACAATGTATAGTTACTCTTAGCGCGACAAAAAGGACTCGAGAAGGACGCGACACACCGTTGTATATGTCCGCCGTCCATCTTGCGTTGTTTTTGTCGCGCTAAATTTTACTATGGATACTAGCCCACACAGGTGAGCGCAGGGTTCTCCAGTAGGGAGGGCCATGTTTCACCGCAGCTCCTCTTTCGGTCAAGTCCGAAATAAAACGAGCTCCGCAGGGATTGCAAAAATGAAAATGAAGCAGTGGCGTGCTTCTCACAAAGGCCTGCAATTGGTCCACGACTTTCCGGGGATAAAGATGAGAAGTAAACAGTTTTTTTAATGCAACATCACGGCTGCTTGCTCGCCATTATCGTAAAAAAACATGCGTATCCTTATCCTTGCGCATTAAAAAAGGACGTAAAAGGTCAGACTGGGCAAAGGTACGGGGAAGAGTTGGCGGCCCCCTTTAGATGAACAGAGGAGCCGGCCACTGCCCCCCCCCCCCCGCCCCATATACTACGGCCAGTAGCATAGGAGGGCAGGGTGGGGGGCGGCCGGTATACAGGTGGCAACGTTTACTTACTCGTCAACGCAAGCAATAACCTTTACGGGCTGAGTAGTAATGACAAGCTCTCGTATATTTCTGCTTCTCTCATATCCTGAGTCGCTCCCATAAACCAACCATCTAACACATATTTCTAGTCGTAAAATGTTAGCGACACGTAGTAAAGTTGACTTGGGTGTAGTAAATGCCGCAGTTACTAACTTTTAACTCTTCTTTAACAAAAGTGTACTTAAGGATGCTCACTCAAATCGTCGCGTATCGTCACCAACTCCTATGTGTCTTGTGAAACAATACCATTCCACTGGCTGCTTTATTTTGCGTTTTTACCTACATTTATGATATCGCTATAGAGTTGACAGTATCGCTCGGAGCGATTCGTTGACGTCAATAACATAGCTGAGCTTAGTACTTGGAGTCATCAGGTGATGTTAAACGCAAATGCGTCATGTTGGCTCGACGCCGCGCGCAACGCAACGGTAGAAGGAAACAGCTGTAACACATGCCTGGATGCTATGACAGTTTCCAGGCGTCTCGTAGCGCTGGTGTGGTGAGTAGCGTTGCCAATCGCGTTGTATTTCAATGGAGCCAGAGATATGACTGAGGAAACCGCCAGCTTTATTCGGTTGCCAATGAAAGTTCAGGTATATATATAAGAGGTTTAAGACGACCGATTTGAATGAACGACCATGTCCCTTCCCCCAAACAGAAAAAAAAAATTCGGGCTACGGCACTGGTTCTGAACCTCACCACTGGGACACTGTGTTCATGCTGAGCACATCGATTTCGTGAAGTCAACGGAGAACACAATAAATAAATCGGAGGGTGATATTTAATTACTTCTACTACAATGTAAAAACATGAAAAATATAAATGAATATAGACGATGAAGTCGTGCTCGCAAAATCTGAACGCGAGCAAGTTTATTACGACGGCGCGCTCACATGATGCATTCGTACAAGCTATACGAATGACATTGCGTGGCGTTTCGTTCCTGAGTTCTCTACGTCACCGAAAAAAAAATGTGTGTCGAGTAAAGCATGCATCTCACATACCTCCTTGCGTCTTTACGATTTGATCACTGTGTGCCAGAGCATTGAGCACCGACGAATGCTGCTGTACTTAGAAAAGAAAAAGAACATACAGTGTTCTCGTGTCTTCCCTCTCCTGCCCCGACGAGAAGAAAGTGAGTCGCCGGCATCCGACAGTGGACTCCAGAAAGAGCACTTATGCACTGCAGTATAACAGCTTATATCTGTCAATCACGTAGTCGTAATCTTACGTAGTCCAGGCGGTCCGCCGTGGTGGTACAGTGGTTACGGTGCTCGACTGCTGACCTGAAAGTCGTGGGTTCAATTCCGGCCGCGGACATCGCATTTCTATGGAGACGAAATGCGAGAGGCTCGTGTACTGTGCGACGTCAGTGCACGTTAAAGAACACCAGATGGTCGGAATTACCGGACGCCTCCACTACGGCGTGCCTCGTAATCACATCGTGATTTTGACACGTAAAACCCCGCAAATTATTATATTAGGTAGGCTAGGCGCCCCAATTAATTGTTAAAATCGCATTAACACCCCACCATGGCGGGAAATTTTATCTTGCCCAGTCACTATTATTTTCTTTTGATACCTGCAGGATTTCTCTTGATGAAATATGTCTTTAAAGAGGCACTGCAACACTTTTTCAGCTTGTTCAGAAAATGCTGCCGATCAGCAGTCGTGGCTTCTGAGAATTTTGTAGCGCGCCACGTGGCCTGGAATTTACAATTAATTCTCAAAGTCAGATAGGAATTGTGCCCTCTTCTCTCGAGAAATGATGCCATAAACCCAAGTGACCGCGCCATAAACCCCAATTCCACGGCCATTGGATTTGAGAATCGTGAGCTGAATACCTACCGCGGCCGCCGCGAGATGCCGCCTCGTGTCCGCGCCCTCGCTCGCCCTCACACTTAAAGTAAGTTGTGCGTTCGAAGAAAAAAAAGGAAAGGAAGTGCTCGAGGTCATGACGCGCGCTGACGAAACGCATCTTCTTGCCCCCTCATTATCCCCACCCGCCCCCCTGCGTAGCTTGCAGCGCGCTCGCTGGCACGAAAGGAGAGAGAAAGCACTTGATGCGTGCGACAAATCCCTGAAGCTCCGCTTGCACTTGACAGATTCTGAAAACTGTTGCGGCAGTCGATTCGTGAGGAAATCAGCTCTTTTAAATGAGGCCACTCGATGATTACTTGGAAAATTGTTGCAGGGCCCCTTTAAGATGTGTCGCCCTTATGCAGTCTGCAACTTGGATGTCTCGAATTAGGCAAATACTTTTATTATTTCGCTAATATGAACATATTTGTAATCATTCTAAATGATGCACGATGCTCTATCCTAAACGAGAACTGTAAGCCGCCCTAGCTGCATCTATGGCGTACTGCTCTTTATTTATTACCCTCAATATGATCGTGCAATAGATGTAATCGAGCCGTGTCACGTGTGCTGTACATGTGTCAAATTATGTAAAGAGTTTTCTTGGCGACCATTCAACGAAACTTTTCATTTCATTTCAGTCGAAATTCGACCATCGTTTTTCTCTAACCCTCATATTCGACAATATTTTTCTCTTCAACATCCGTACAAATATCTGCTGTTTGATCTCCAGTGCTCAGTGTGATCAGCAACAGAAAGAAATAGTAAAAAGAGCTCAGGGGTGGACATGTCCAAGAGCTGCACACGCTTGTCATGCAACACAGTGCTAACAAGATGGCCATGTTTATGAGTATGCCGGCTCTTGGTATTTCCGTAGCATTCACTAATATTTTCGTACAAACATCGATCGTTACTTTAAGATGCCGACGGGCTGGCTTCTTCAACCTCCTGACAAAATTTGCGGATGTGCCAAGCGCTAGGCCTACGACACGTGATTGGAAACTGAAAGTAATTGAGAAAAATTTACGAAATACAAGTCCTGGTGAGCATACGAGTGCAGTCACTTGATCTGCCTAGAGTGTTTCACCTTAGCGCAACTAAGTAATGAGCGTTGAACAAATGAGCGTGTTGTAGGTGCAGTTTTTGTGCCGAACTGGTTCGTAAACCGGTTTCAATATTGCGAACCGGTTCGCGAATCGTATGTTTCTTTTTCTGAACCGAAACATTGAACCCGGGCCGAACCCGCTTTTGTTTCGGGTCGGTACCCTAGGTGATACAGGATTATGCAAGAATGAAATTATTGCATGAAATAATTATGCCATCTCTATGTGTGAATCAGTTTAAGCACGGGTGACTGCGCCAGCAGTCGCGTGTGCATGTGTATATAGACACGCGTACATACAAACACACGCACCAACACACATAAAGTATAGTTGAACCCCTCCCCTCCTCCCCCCGAAAAAAATTTCTGGCTACGCTACTGCTATTTCAATCTACTTCGACTGCAATTGCTGCCCTACGAAAACCTTAACAGTATCATTTGGCAACGCACGGATCAATAACAATATCTGGGGTTTAACGTCCCAAAACCAGGATATGATTATGAGAGGCGCCGTAGTAGAGGGCTCCGGAAATTTCGACCACCTGAGGTTCTTTAACGTGCACCTAAATCGAAGTACACAGGCCCCAAACATTTTCGCCTCCATCAAAAATGCAGTGGGAAGGTCACGGGATTCGATCCCACGACCTTCGGGTCAGCAGAATGCACGGATCATAAACGATTCATCGACTGTACAGGAAGTTCATTTAGAAGAGAAATTGCTCTTTCCCGCAGCAAGTAAATCATTGATAGCGTGACACTGAGTAAGATAAAAATGACAGTGTGAAGGGTTCCAGCAGGTTACGACGCCTTTGTCCGGCCTCTGTCCTGTGCTCTTCTCTGTGCTCGCGTCGTAACCTGCTGGAACCCTTCACATTGTCGCTATATAACTTGCCCAGAAAACCACACTGCTCAAATTATCAAAATCGCACTTCTTATGCGCAGCACCTACTGCGGGAAATCATTCCTTGCCCTTGACCGGGGGCGTATCATTCCGAACTCGTGCACGGTTGTGGAACATACAGAAATGAAAACGACGAACCATCAACTGCAAGGTGTCAGGTCGTGCTCTGTAGAACCTGCTCGAATTCATTCGAGTATCTCACCTACTACTGAACGCGTGGCACATCACTGGCCACGCATTCAGTGGCCCAGTAGCTATGACGTTTATGTTGCTTATTGTTTGGCACGGGCTCATGGACTAGCTTCAGGGTCATCACATTCTGATGTGCTCAGAATTAAAAAAAAAAGGAAAAAGAATCTCCCGTACACTCCACGGCTGCTAAAGAAACCCAGATGTTATTCTATCTCGTGGTAGTTTCATATTGCGGAAGTTTTTCCTGTGGAACATTTGTTTGCTTGGAAGATTCTTTTATTTATTTTTTTTAGAGAGGACGCAGTTTCTCTCGTCATGGCCTGCGTGCTTCATATTTTGTTTATTGTTTATTTGTCGGTCACGAGACGACGTGATGATGGTCACTGTCATGGCCTGCCGTCATAGCCTAGGAAATGCAGCTAAAAAGTTACGTTTAACTGCTATCCCTATAACATTTATTTTCGGAACTTTTACTCCCACCGCATTCGCCATTTCGCCTGCTACGATCGTTTAAAGGGACCGACAACCAATTTTCATGGTACCTATTTTCTTCAACGCAGCGGAAAGCTCACCGGTCAGAGTGCCTAATCAAAGAATGGTAACGCGGAAAACGCCGCGAAACATTTGTAATCAGAATTTTTCCATCTGCGGCGAATATGAAGTCATTATACACACGAGACAATTCATATGCTGCAAACAGTGAGCGCGAGAGCGGTTCGTGTTCGAGCGGGGTGAGTTACTGCGCATGCGTGCAGCTTCTTTTATCACGTAAGCAGCGCAGAATTGAGTGGGGCTGGATAATAATATACATACTCTAACTTTGAGGACTAATTATGGCACTCATGACAGCATCAGACTACGTACAGCAAAGTGATCGACTTCATAATCCAGCTTCAAGGCTCTTCCGCTAGGCTGCGCGACATACCGGTTTTTGTTACTTTTACACACGATTTAAAGATATAAATCCTACTCGCAACGCGAAAAGGATGCTGAAATCGGTCACTATATTTTACGGTCTGTTCATTTATACCAGGATCTAATCCCACGTTCTGGCCAGTTGTCGGTCCTTTTAACAGACAGCGAGGTTCTCGAGAATTGACTCTAAAGAAAGAAAAAATCTCATAATTTAGTACGGTGGTGGAATTGGAACGTAGCGTCCAATATCTTGTGCTACGATATGTACAATATTCTAATAACTTCAAAATACCTTTCTCTCTCTCAAAATCTATCGAAACACGAGAAACTTGGTGCAAAGGGGTCGTGGTAAAACTAATCACGTATTCTATAAAAAAAAAATCGCTGTCATTCTGTGCCAGGAAGCGTGTCTATTTCGACGAGTGTCAATGTATTGCATTGTGAAATCTCCGCGAGCGTTGCTGAATGCCTCTTTTTCACCGAAAGCAGGAAGTCAAATACACAGAATTATTACATGTCTGACTTGGGCCAGACGCGCTGAAAGTATTCAGTGGCTTATTGACACGGTCACACTACTTCTCGAATATTTGCAAATCGCGAAAAAATGGGGCTCACCGCGCTTGTTTGATGCGCGTATATAAAGGGCGCTAATTAACTAAGTGCAGAATTCTTGGCTGTGTGTACTGGCAGTACTTGACCACCCGAACTTGACTGCTGGATTCAGGGACCGTGTTATCGTTCACCGTCGGACTCCAAACATGAAGGCAATTTGCGCGTGTATTTTACAGCAGAGCGGTTACGCCCGCCGTTTGTACGGTTCGCTATGCAGGCAAGAAACAATCATCATCATGCCGGCGCTCCCTCGCTTCGTCGTCTTCTGCTTCGAACACTTGCGCCCGGCGCTCGCTCTCCTTCTCCGTTGATTTGTCCGGCGTGGGATGCAATAACTCGGATTGGCGAGAGAACGAGTACAGAGAGAGAGAAAGGGAAGGAAGAGAAAAAAGAAAGACACAGAAAGAAATACACAGAGAGAAAGACACAGAGAGAAAGACATAGGAAGAAACAGAGACAAAAAAAAGACATAGGAACACAGAGATCAAGACAGAAAGACAAACAAAGGGAGACAGAGACAGAAACGAAGAAAGAGAAAGAAGGGAATAGAGAGCGAGCAAGAGAGAAAGAGATTAAGAGCAAGCGGAAGCGAGAATTAGGGAGAGAGAAAGAAATGATAGAGAGAGGTAGAGAAAAAGAATTAGAAAGAAACACCGCCTTACACCCAAAGCACCGCCTTACACGCAAACGAACCCGATCGATACCTAGCCAATACTCGCGATTTGCAATGTGATGACGTGAACACTTCGTGCATCGGGGTGTGAATGCACGTGTGCCTAGCCAAGCCAGGACCAGCCGAGTGCCAACCAGCTCTGCTGTGCCCCAGCCTTGCGCGACTCAGTGCAAGCTGCGCAAATTTTTTTGATACCGCCAACAACTGTGCCTAAGGGCAGCCTTTCGAAATAATAAAGACAAACATTCATTGCTCATGAACTTTCCTGTAGAGACTACAGGGGCAGCAGAATATCTTCGTGTGGAGACGACGCATTGGTTCTGTAAGTGAGAATTGTTATTTCGAAGCTCGCTCTTTGGCGAGTTCTGTATTTCAAGATTATTGCTAAGTGCTGCCGTGCTACCAGTAGTGACTAGTGATCAGGACGGTTTTATGTCGTCGAACACCGAAAACTTCAATCGCTCTTCGACTTGCGTTACTTTCCTTTTTATTGTGGATGTGCTTCTGTGATCATATTAAATGGCATTCACCGAGTCTGTACTCACGCTGAGATCGAACAAGGATTAGTACAGGGGTAGTGAAGTTAAGCCTGCGCATCAGACAGTAATTTACTTGAAATATATTGCTGTTATCATAAAGACAATCGTTAAGTGTAATCTTTATTACAGTATTGATGCCATTGTGTTGCAGAATTATCAGAACTGCAAACGCACGAAGTTGAAATGGTAAGATTCGTTTATTAGGTGTAAATGGCACGCTTGCATATTGCTGCGTGTGTCCATCTTTATTTTGTTCTTATCATTCTACGTCCCATACTCCTTTCCCACACTTTGGGCAAGGAAACCGAATTTTGAGTACCATTAATTTGTCCTCTGTCACGTCTTCCATTCTGACATAAGTACATCGTGCCAACAAAAAAACTTGCATCAGGTTGGACAGTTCAGCGACGCCAAATACCATAGCCATTCTGGCCCGGACATCATGTGTGCGGCCTGAAACTTTATCGCTTTAACGACACTAGAATCAACCAAGAACATCGTATTTCTTGGTTCAATCTAGAGCGCGTACACCACGTTCTAGAAACAATGTATACACAGCAGGGGCGTAGCCAGAAATTTTTTTCGGGGGGGGTTCAACCATACTTTATGTATGTTCGTGCGTGCGTTTGTATGTGTGCGTGTATATATACGCAAGCAAAACTGAAAAATTTCGGGGGGGGGGGGGGTTTGAACCCCCCCAACCCCCCCCTTGGCTACGCCCCTGATACACAGTAAACGCGGCATCCTTAACCATAACAATGTTGTACTATTTTCTCGTCATCGTTGATGATGATGTCAGTTGTACTTCTGCTGCAGGCGCAGGGATCACCGCCTTACCACCGTTGTCACTTGCAAAGAAGCCGTTTTTTTTTATTACCAGTAACGATTGCTATGCCTGAAAGAAAATAAAATAAATAAAAATGGGATGGGGTGTGGGGGGTGGCAGCCACATGCCTTCCACGTTAGTAGAGTCTTACCTTTTCGTAGAGCTGTTCTTCTGGACCCGTATTCGCCAAACTTATCTTACGTAAGGGCGCTTTCCTCATTGCCCGGCGATTGGGAACCCAACACTCGACAGCGGTCAGCGTCGTGACGAGGCCATTGCCGCGGCGACAACCAATCGCAAACGGCACTTACGTAAGACAAGTTCCCTTAATACGGGTTCAGGGAACATCTTGCGCGCTTCGTTGATTCACCATTTCAGGAACTCTGGAAATAATGGGCACGAAATCTATCCATAGCTGTTCCCGAACGCAGACGACAACGAAGATTTTGTTGGTAGTTACATAAATACTCACGCCACAATTTATTAAACGCAACTTATTTTACATATCAGGGCACGCCCGACCACGCGAGACAATCTACGAACACAGCACCGTAGCTCAGGTCGGATTATGCTGCGCTAAGGCGTCCCCCCCTCATAAAACACACATAGAGATATATACACGAGCGGCCCCACAGGTCTCCACTTGTTGAATGCGAAACTAGCTCTCTTAGACCGGGTGGGTGTTCCTTTGCGTTGCTTTCTTTTAAGCCTACCGGTTTTGTGTTCACGGAGACAGGAACGAAGCGCCTAGTAGCCTTGTCTATGTACAGCAGACTAGTAGTCATTATGAGCACCGCCGATCCCACTCGACAGCATTGCTGAGCTGTAGAGAGGACAGCACTCCTTAGGATTATGGTGTGATAACACTCGATTATGATTTAGAACAAAAACAAAGCAAATGTCTGTAAGTGTTCTACTGGAGCTCGAGTTAGATCACCAGCACTGTTGGAGAGTGTAAGGTTTACGTGCCAATTGTGATATGTTCGTTACAAAGCGAGCACGAAGCTTTTTCGTGGAGGCTAGCACACTGCGCACATCTGCGTCGGCCAGGCGTCATCGTCAGTTTTCAAAACAGACATAATGCGTCTCGTCATTCTTTGGTAAGGGCAGAAAGTAATGTTTTCGCAAATCAAGAAAATACGAGTGAGGTAAGCAGCTAATCGGAGGTGCAATTTGAGCCCTGAGTTTCTGCACTTTGTGCAGCAATTAGCATGCCACAGAGGAGTACCTATTTTTCCAATAACGGCAACCGCCGTCAAGACACGAATATCTGGTGTAGCAAACGTTCGGATGCTCGATTCCTTCGCGCTAATTTTAATCGGTGTGGAGTCAGAAAGATTTTGTCCCTTTTAAGAACAGCTGGTACACCTACACTTGCACTGCTATTTGCTAGTATGGCGCTCGGGCTCACCTTCACATGCGTGCGGTAGGTAAAGCTCTTCACATGTGCGAACGGTACAAGTTTTTTGCCTGGCTGACTTTCCTCCTAATTCATGAAAAATATTGAATGGAAGGAAGGGCTCCCTCGACAAAAATAATTTTGCGGGCTCGTCTGTTGGATGAACGGTCGCATTTAGATGGCTTAATTTTATTTCTGTGGCGGCGTCCTGTACAAGTGCTGCACTCTCAGAGCTTTTGTGCGTATCCCTATAATTAAATTATTTTTGCCTAAGCTCGAATGCCCTGCATTTTATACAAAAAGGAAGAGGGAGAAAAGCACCCTTTAGACTGGTTTATCGCGAGTAAAACCATAAAAAAGGTGCTCCAGCCGCTACGCTTATCTACGTCAGAGGGTGTGGAATGTACTGTGGCTGCGCGCAAGGAACAGAGCTCTTGTAATGAGACGGCCAAGCTAGCTGATTCCTCGGCATATTACATCTCCATGGGAGACTAGTCATCAGAGGTGCTGGCATTATTTACAGGGTTTTTTTTTTCCTCGCACAATATAAAGCTAAAATTCTGTCGTATATATCGTGCGAGAAAAACTACCTAGTTGTCTTAATTTTTTTTGCTGCAGAAAACCTAGACGCAACAGAGAATATTGCCTACTTTAGTGTCGGATATTCTTGGCATTGCTATCTGCCTCTATGCGCGTGTGTATTTTTTTCTCGGTACGTTGGAGGGACCCGACTTTTGTCAGAAAAATAATAAAAAAAAAAAGCCTGACTGCTGCTTTGACATTCTACGGAGACCGCGCATCTCTTTGGCCCCGTCAAGTATGCGCTTAGCCATCTTTTATTCGCTCTTACCTCCATAAGATGTGTTTCGTTTGTTGAACCGCGCTGGCGACTGACCTGCTTCGCAACCCTTCTCGAGCCGCAGTGACCGCCTTGACCCAACCTAAGCTACTCATTTAGATACTGCGTGCTGGCGTCTCATGATTGTTCTCTTTTTTTATTATTATTTTCGTTCACAACAGCAGCGGAGCACTTTCTTGTCTTCATTCAGCCAAAGAGAGGGGCGTTTTGACGCACCACCATGTAACAAAATAAATAGACAGACAAGCACACCTTTGACTGGAACATTGTCTAGGAAGAAGATAACAAGAAACAAGTGGTCAGTTAAATAGGCGCCAAGATTACTGTTTCTGGATGATTAGCAAATTAGTTCGTTCTCTTGGGGGGAAATGTGCGGCACATGCATCAGTAGACGTGCACTTCTAGAAAAAAATAGAAAGGGCCTAGAAAGCAGGAAAAATAAAACCACTTGAGTCAGTGAGCTTGGTAACATCGTAGGCATAGAATGCCATTGAGATAGCTGCAAGGTTATAGTACCCCAAAGAACACAATGAAAGTTTATAGCGAGAAAATTGCGTTTCGTTCTTACTGTCGAGAGCTTCCAGGCCTGCTCCGGTTATCTTTGGTAGTCAAAGTATTGTGTGTTTGAAAAACAAAACGTCCCGTGTCAAGGAGTATGCGCAGGGTCTCCAGAGCAAGACGTCCATTGTCAGTTTATGGTGCTTGCTAAAAAGAATATGCCTGGTTTCAGCAGCGCTTGCGGTCTAGCGCTGGGTCACTTTCCACGACGCCGAGGCGACGTTGAGGAACGCAGCCCGCGCAGGGCACAAGTTGCTCGTCGGGCGTAAATTTTGTGTATGATGTTACTGTTTTCCGCAAATTTTAAGAACCACACCGCGCAGAAAAAAATCAACAAAAAGAAAATATTTCATTAACAAAAGTGGACTAGTATATAGACAAAGGTGCAACGCGTAAGTCGTTTCTCCTCGAACGCTGAAGTGTGGTTATTGGTGTTAAACAGGTAAGGTGTGCACGTTTTCTTTTTTTCTTTTGTGAAGTTGCTTTGAGGGAGAGGGGCTGATCCTCAAGAGAGCCGAGTCGATGTGTTGGCACACTGTGGAGAGAGAACTCATCTGACGAGAAATCTTGGCTGATCAAATGCTGCCTTTGTGTCCAAGTTGGAAGACGTGCGGTGTCACTTAGCACTATGCGCACCGGAGAGCGATGTCTTTTTTGTTTGTTTGTTTGCTTTCGTTTAGATACATGAGGAATCCGGGTGACGCTGCCTGAATCGCCAGCCACCCACAAGGAAATTGAAGGCACTCCCCGCCAGAGACGCTGGTTCTTGAGGTCTCGCGGTACAGGTATCCACACACATTCGCGCGCGCATGCACTCCCTACTTCGCATACACACCGGGACTGATCCTAGTTTCGAGGGTTAGTTTTACGTACACGCACACAGACTGCGTAAAATAACTTTGCCGCTTCAAGGAGTGAGAAAGCGGCTCCATGCCGATGGCGGGTTGGCGAGGCAATCAGTCCGAGAGAGGGCGGGTGAACATATTTACAAGGGGAACGAGGAAGAGTTCCAGGCAAGAGGCTGAGGCACATCTTGGTTGAGGTTTTCTACGTCACACCCCACACAGTCGCGATCACTTGATGGCCAACCAAACACTGGTCGGCCACCCGAATCGAAAAAAAAAATAAAGATGAAAACAGGCACGGAGGAGGTGCTTGTTTTCTCCCGAGCTCCGATGCGACTGGGGAAGAGCCGTCCAGGACTCTGGGCCGGTGCTGTCTTTACCGTGGCTATCACACGTTCCCCGGTGATCCGAAAGCTCTGCATGCTGGCTGCCTTACTTGGGGGCGCTTCAAAGAAAGCACGGACACTGCCTTCGCCATTTCGTGACTCGATGCGATGGAGGTCTGCTTCTTGGAGTTCCGCCCAGGAGGTCGTTGCGTTGCACAGCGAGAAAAATACGCACTTCTTAGCGCGGCCTTAACCGGATTTTTAGGCCGTGTTTCGACCGCGTCACCAGTTCCGCCACGAGGTGAATTTTATCCCTGAAGTCAACGGACTGGATGCAAAAGTTCCGCAGTACAGAACACAAGACCACTTTCTCCTCCATGAGGGCGAACTTCTGACCTGCGAACAGAGAAATTGGTGAGCAGTGGGCCTTACGCATGTGCTCACTGCTCGTGCACCATTGACGCTCCAGCACAATGAATGCCGGACTATCCACAGTTTTGTTACGTAACTTACCATCGGTGTTTCAGCATGAAAAAAAAAAGTTGGCTGTCTTCAACTGTGACACAGGGCAAATAGTAGAAACGTGTCCGAGGCGTAGTAATGAGGAAGGTTGAAAACGAAGGCAAAAATTTTGTGGCTTGGAAATATTGAGGAACAATGACTCGCACAAATGCGTCTCGGCGCGTGTGCGTTAAATCTTGGTGTACTTCACAAATACGATGAAATACGTTCATTAACAGGATTAACAGGTCATTAACAGGATGAAATACGTTCGTGGTCTCTTATGCACCAATGGTCTTGTAAATTGGTCATTTTCCAAACCGTATATTATAGGTGCGATCGGCTACGTTCACGGAAACGTGATGAATGACCAATGCTTCCCATGCCCCCGGTGTCTAAAGACTCTACACTTTCAAAACGAAATCCACTCAACTATGTCCGATGAAGGAGAGCCACACGAATGACGACCTATAGATCATTTATGTGCCTGTATGCCTTGGTATGAGGTTACTTCGCTGTCCAATTGTCACTTACCTATGCAGTTGCGCGGTCCGGCCGAGAACGGTACATAGGCGAACGGATGCCTTCCAACACAGTTCTCGGGCCGGAACCTGTCTGGGTCGAACACCTCTGGGTTGGGAAATATCTCCTTGTCTCGATGGAGCATGAATGTGAAGAGGAAACACGTCGTGCCCCGGGGGACCGTGTAGCCGTCTGGTGGGGAGCGAGCAAAAAAAGAAAATCACCAAACTACCTTTAGCCTGGGAACCCAATACGTGCAATCGCCGTCCATCGACGGATTGAGCTGTGAGATACAGGCGACAGCGACGGGCTTAAAATAAGTTTGGCATAAGAAGCCATCAATGCGGTCCTCATCTTCACATATCACCAATTGTTATCAACTTCGCGGGCAGTTTCTCTTGCAAAATAACGTAAAAGTAAATAGGTTATTTGCATAAATGGCATGTTGGCGTTTCGCTGGCGCGCATCGTCACCTTAGAAAGTGGGTGTCATCTGGTGTTTTGGAGCAAGCTCCTGAACAGCCGGCATCTCTGATGACTCAAATGTTACAGCGCGTGACTATAAACCAGCTCTCGTGGCACAGTTAGCTCCCGCATAAGATTTTCTTACAGTAAGCAATGACGACTGCCGCACGGCAAAGGCGTGGCCTCTGAGTTTTCGTCATGAAACATAACAATAATGGCTCCCCGCCATCACGGAGGCCCCAAGAAGTTCCTACGCTTGCAGTGAATCGCCGAGGCGTAAGGAACTGCAGAGCCTTAATAAAATGAAAATGCACGAGGTCGCTTCCTGGGATATTTTACTGCCACACGCAGCTGAAGTCGGGATCACGTGCGTTCAATTACTTTCTCCTCCGTTGTATGCTTCCCGCTACCCGCGAAGACTGCTCGGTGCAACTTAGATACTACGTAACACTACGCGCCACGTTTAAATTCCCAGCACGAATTCCATTACTGCTCTTTAAGGATGCAGATATCAAGTATATCCACGGAATGACAGCGCGCGTCATTTGAAAGACACACTTTCCAAAAATTACACCATTTCCCGCTAAAGGGGACTATGAGGCGATGCGAAGCCGGAGCACTTGCACGATCGCGTTCCGTTGGCGTTCTTTGGGCATGCTACCGACCTCGCGTCGTGGAACGCGAAGAGGAACGCTGCGCGCGAGTTGCCTTCCCTCTAGCCTGGCTGTTAATTTTCACAGGGCGAGCGGGGAACGCGATCGGCAGGCATGCGAGAGGGGGGCAGCGTAGGAGAGGAGAGAGAGGGGGACGAGACGCGCATGCGCTGGTGCTCATCGCGGCGTTGCGCAGAAGAGAATTTCGGCATGTCTAGCCCGCGTTTCAGAGGAAGAGTGGAAAGGGGGAGGGGAGAGGGGAAGTGGAGAGGGGGAAAGGGGAGAGGGGAAGTTGAGAGGAGTAGATGTGAGGGGAGGGGAGAGGGTGAGTGGAGAGGGTATGCGCATGCGCAGTAAGGGTGGTCACGCCGCACACCACCACCACCACCGGATTGAGCTCCGCTATAAGATACTTCGCATCTAATAATATAGGAAGGCAGCCGATGACAACAGGATTTTATTAGAAACACTGTAGCATGAATTTCGGGCTCTCGATAAGACGGCACACTTACTACTTGAAAACTCTTTTGTGGGAATTTTCAAATTTCATGAAGTATCTGAGCCGAGGAAATGAAGAAGCCCTCTTTGCGCCAGGTTTAACCTTTTAATTTTGTACGCAAAAATGAACAAACTGAGAGCTGTAATTGACAATCAGAAGTCAAGCCTACACCAACTTGCCGAGCAGAGTACCACTTCAGCCTCACACAGAACATTTCCACATCGCCAAAAGGTTTCTAAATAACGTTCTCCCATCGTGAAATGTAGCGGCTCTCAATCTCATTTAAACACGAGTTCAAGCGTGCGGTACTTTTACGCTACGTTTTACGCACAATGTGGATTTTGATAAACAACAACTCAAATAGAATTCCTTGTTATATCTACATACGTAAAAAAAACATTTACTTACTCACTACCACGTCTTCCATTAGCTCTCTTCCAATGAATGGCACTGACGGAAATAGTCGCTGTGACTCCTAAAAGGTGAAAGAAATTGGTTCAGAATTATCGATGGGCGTCTAAATTAGGAAGGCAATCCGAGATTTCATGTGATACGGTAATATAGTCATTGCGGCATGCAAACAGGGCTGTTCAAGAAAACTGGTTTTCTATTTTCGCAGTTGTGGCTCCCAAGGTGAAGGAGGGCGTCAGGAAACTACGACGCGAAAATTCCAAGCTCAGTAAGTATGCCTGCAAGCTTAAATTTAAGAAGTGTCAAGTGTTGCTTACCCGTGGCAACGTTAGAAGACTAAGTATACATATGGTTGGGTCTTGGAAATGGAAACAAATAAAGCTGCCTTTGTCACCTTCTTGGTAGCGGTAAGAAGGTAACTGTTTATACTTTCCGCCTCTTTCCCGCGAAAAATAAGGGCAAATATCCATCAAGGCCTCTTTTCTTTTTGCCTTGGTGAAATGTATCGATAATCTGCCTTAGCAACTCACCCTCCGGCGTGGAAATCTGCATGTTTTCGATTAATATGCCTGTAACAATTACTGGCCCCATTTCTGCAGTTTCTGGCTCGTCGAGTTTCTGCCTAATGTGAAGGTAGTACGTTGGAGATTATAGGTTAAGGCACTTGGAGCTGCAGCTGGTGCGACAGGACAGCCGCATTTCTCTGTTGCATGACCGACCATTCAGAAAAAGGCCTTGTTTACGTGTAGGTGCCTTAAAACTAATATTGAAAGCAGTAAAAATGAATGGCATTTCAATGAATACCGACAAACGGGTCTAAGTAGAAAAGAAACAAACAAGCACCTTCAGAGCGCACTCGAGGTACTTCATTTCTTTGAGGTCGTCTGGTGTGATGGCACGTTCTCTATCCTCTCCGAAGATTGCATCCAGCTCCTCGTGAATCTTCTGCTGAACGTCCGTGTAGAGTCCAATGAGGTACATTGCCCACGAGATACCCATGGCCGTGGTGTCGTGACCCTGACGGAACGAGAACAGAGCAAAGCGGACAATGTCTACTACTTTACTTCTCGAGTGCACGCATAACATAAGTTGTCTTCGATTTGCTATTCAGAACCGTGAAATCCCCTTTTCTGTAGGCTTTGGTGCAGCGCAAGCCATAATATATTACAACTTGGGCATTAATTCGCCCGCTTACACTTCACTACTAAACGTATGCCGGTAGTACGAAATCTCGCTATAAATAAGGCGGAATATTGAACGTTGTCGCTTTTCTCAGCTCAGTTACTACTTTAGTCGTTATCAGAAAGGTATAATCTCAACAAAGCAGTGCAAGTTGCTGTCAGAACTGCCTCTTCAGTTTGCGTCACCGTTTATGCATCCCAGAAGAGCTGGCCAGACAGGAAGATGTTCAATTTAAACGGAACATGCAGTTCCCAGCAAGTTGCACTTTTTACATACTGTATGTCTATGCAGTGTTTCGTTATTGGCACAACCAACGGCCGTGGGTCGATCTGGGGCAGAAAGGTGCATCTGTTTTGTTTTCTTTTTTAAGCCAAATATACGTCATTGGCAGACTTAGTTTAAGTGTTCCAGATAACTGTTTATGCAACTTCGTGAAGTCATGCAGAGGAAGCCGTCGCAGTTGAATCGTTTCGCCCAGGTCAGACGTCTGGGCGAGATATCTGAGCAAAGGCTTCCTGTTTGGGTCTAACTGTACAATAAAAAAACAACGCTCCTATCAGCCTTATTGTCAACGTACATGACTTGTAGTCACGGGATGTGATCCCAGCTACTTACCACGAAGAACGCTCATGGCTGCTTCAGATAAGTCGAGGGAAAAAATTGTATTAATAATTCTCGACGCGGCACAGTCATTACCCATAGTTATGCGCACTTTGCGATAAATGACAGCTCCACTGAAAATGTGGCCTACTTCCGAACGGATACCTCGAACATGAAGGTGTCTACTTCTTCCCGGATGTCCTCTTCCGTGAGGCTGCTATCCTGAATGTGATGGCTGAGGAGGAGGTCCAGGAAGGCCTGCCGTCGTTTTTGTCCGATCACTGGTTCTCCGATGGTAAGGCCGTCAATGACCTTCTGTTCAAGCAGCTCGGCCTTTCTTTCGCGTATCACCTGCAATGTTCGTGTTCGTCAGACACAGTCTGTTTTGACTACTGATCGGCATGATTCACATAATTGTTGGGTTATTCCCTATCTCTTTGTCGTATTGGCGTCCCATAAGTTACATCACCAAAACATCCGAGGCACTTCATAAGCGTCAAATAAAATTGCCGATACTTCAACGAGCGTTTTCAAACATATTAACCAGGCCGTTTTAACCGCACGTAAATGGTGCATGCTACGTCTTTAAACGTAAGATGAATGGATCACAAAAAACAGAAATACGCATTAGTAATGTCATTAACAGATTGTGGCTAACTTTCCAAGTTCACATGACACTCAACCAATGAAACATGACTATTTTTCATTTAAATCAAAATACGCCTACCGGTGTTGACATAGTGCTACGGCATGCCGATGATAAAGAAAACCGCGCTTGAAGTTGCATAGTATACATGTCATGTTTATTGCATAGGAAACTGGTCTCGTATGAACGAATGTAATTCAATGAAATTCTGCGCTATGTTGATTAACTGGCGCGTATAGCATAGTAATTCGTGCCACCATATGCCTAAAAGGGTTAAGCTGTGCGCTTTATTGCAGGGTGACGGGCATTAATGCACCTCGTTGTCGCTCGCTGTACTTACCTTTCTGGTGAAGTTGTGCAGCTGCGCAAGGTTGTCTTTGAACTTCCTCCCGAACGAGGACATGTAGAAGACGTAGTTTGGCCATAGCCATGGCCTCATCACTCTTGCCATGAAGGTCTCGCCCACTCTTAAGGAAAAGAAGCGCGGCGTAAAAGAAAGAGAAATCTGTGGTCACATCTCAAAGACCAAAACTGCACTTCCTCGCCGCAACCGTATCCTCAAATATTTCTCTTTTCCGGAATGAAAAAAACAACAACAAAAGGCTCGGTAGTCAAATAAGATAAAAACACGTTTCATGTGTACAGCTGATGGTGTCATATTCAACTAGCATCATAAATTATCATCGAGGCCATTCTGTCAGGACTAAGCGACGCTTCAGATGGTGTCCCTGTTTAAGTTCAAACGAGCTACAACAACCGACCGTTTGTTGGCGCAACTTGGGACGCAAAGATGCGTGCCTCACAAGGCTATTTGAAATATCAGGGCTTACGTCGTAAATGCGACAGGAGAGGCTTGACATTCACGAGCTAATTTAAGGTTGCAGTAGGCCAGATTTGTCCTGTATAAGCTAGCTTTATTCACTGATAACAACGAATAAAGGGCGGAAGTTGACTACTGCGACAAAGTCAAAGCTACAAAGCATTTTTCCCCCTCTATATTCATGCTTTACAAATGCCATGCAAGCAGTTTGCATTTAAGTCAATGTAGCTGCATCAAACTTTTTGAGCACAATGAATCTACCAAATCGTGACTGAGTGCTGTTGCATCGAAATCAAGTGTGCTGAACAATGACGCGTATCAGCAATATAGGTGCACTGGTTCCATGTACGTTGACTAAGGCTGCTATATCGAATGGATCTGTTAGATATCATCCTTATTATGCTCGGAATGTGGATATTCAGACGAGCACATAAAGTCTTTGTCAACACCTGTTCACCGTTTATTAAAATGCACACGCTCACATTTTCAACCACTCTAGAGGCCCTCTTCTGTCGCATTTACGCGCACAAAACAGAAACAGGAGCTCGACACAAGCACCTTCAAATCCACTGATAGCTCTGTATTCTTCAAGCAGCTGCTACATACACACAAAGAATGCTGAAAGAACTATTAGGCATCGTGCACCGGTTCTATGCACAAAGACAAGGAAATGAGGTCAGGTTTCCTTTCTTACATGCAAGAACCAGCCTGTGCGCTTCTATTCGCTATTTCCCCCCGGAAAATTGATAGATTTTTTTGAATCACAATTAGCCTTTTTTCTTTCTCTCTTCAGAACATAACATTCGGAGACGACACAGTTCCCATCTATACTAACTGGACAGACGTACCGTTATGCGACTCAGTCCTCCAGAATCCTGTTCACGATCTTAGGCCTCCAGCTGACTAGTCTAAATTGTAATTTCGTAAAACAAATGACATTGAGAAAACTGTGGTCAACACGCATCGGTAACATTGCCATTTGCTCACACGTCTACGATGAAATCTACACATCGTCAGAGTAAAACCTCGTCGGACTCCTTGTCTACATTACGCAACCGTTTATCAGATTTATTAACTTAAATCTTCTGTCATGATTTCACTAAGCGAACACAAGATAATAAAATCTGCGGTACCCCCACAAGGCCAAAAGAAGTCAGTGCCACGTGATCAATGATGTACGAGGATCGCTTATTGCACGCGGAATATTACGTTCCATCGTGGGCGTTTTCTTCAAATTAAGGATAGGCTGGCTTCACTTCAGGCAGTTTTAGTTTAAAAAACAGGGACAAGGTGAAGACATGCAGCTCGTGCTTTGAAATACTTACTCGTACAAGGAGCGAACGTAGTGAGAATTACTGTTTAATTGAGCATCAACCTTCACCCCCATTGCGGTCTCTGAAAAGAAAGAAGACAAAAATGCGCATGTGATCGTTGTAATGATAAGAAAATACGAACTACCGTATAATGCAAGCGAACGGCGCTACTCTGTAATATTTAAACCATGTATCTTTTTGTTTTCGGTTCTATAGACCGTTGTTAAAGTCTGGAAGCTACAAGGCTTCAAGGGCTTCAAGGGCCTCTACAGAGAACATTCTCAATGCTCGAGCATACACAACTCTCGTATGTTAAATCGCATGCGGCTTGCCGCTCTATATGAGCGACACGTACTGCACTAATTACAATGCATTTCTTGCCGGCAGCAGGGGCGTAGCCAGAAATTTTTTTTCGGGAGGAGGGGGGGGGGGAGTCCAACCATACTTTATGTATGTTCGTGCGCGTATATATACGCGAGCAAAATTTTAAAAATTGGGGAGGGTTCAACCCCCCAACCGCCCCCCCCCCCCTCTTAGCTACGCCCCTGGCCGGCAGTGCCATTGCGGCCACTTCAACAAAAAACTTGGGAGGACGTTTGAGCTTCGCCTTCACGAGCAGAACGCAATAGCGTGCTCGGGCCCCGTGCGCATCGCCTTCTCAATCCGCCTTTTTCATTTTCCGGTGCGGCCCTCTGCCGTTTTGGTAGGGGTTTGGTAGGGGCCGGGTCAACCGGTATTGCCAGAAGCCAAGCCTCCGAGAAGACGAGACGTTTAGCGACTTTTCCGCTAGGGGAGCATGCAAGGGGGCGTCGTGAAAAAGGCGGATTGCTATCCTGACTTCGGTTCTCGGTGCATGCCTCAATCGTGCCGTAAAGAAACGAACGACTGTGCGCATTACACTGGCCGTTTCAAACTATCCTAGAATGTCTACGGCAAGTACAGTTGTTAAGTGCCCACTACGCGACCGTAAGGCAACACGCGAACCTACGCAGCTCCTTACTTTGTTGATGCTTTTGCTGCTGATGATGACAAAATATGTCTGAGCGCTTTGTGATAGGCGGGTCTTTAAAGCACCCACTCGTCGCGCAACTGATATGTCTTGACGCCTGGCGCGATTCTACGCTTCTGCCACGCAATATTACATGCGTTGAGGTGACTCCTTCCATTACGTGACATTAATATGGCGTTTTTTTTTTTTTCCGAAGCAGTTTCGTGCAGTAACGTGGCTCTGTGGTAGAACACCTGCTTACCACGCAGACTGCGTGGGTTCGATCCTCAGACGAACCGAAGTTTATTATATTTCTTTTATTTGCATCTTTCTAGATTTTTCAGTCACGAACAAGATGATAACTTTTCGCTCACAACCAACGACGCCAACACATAAATTTCTGCGAAAGGAGCTCTTTAACGCTATCGCGTTAAAATGAGTTCGCAAGCCCTTTCAAGGGTACCCATCGCAAAAGACGTAACGGCGAACTCCGAGGACAGAGTTATTGTTTCTAGACCATCAACAATCCACGCTCAAAAATAGTTCACGGTGCCGTCATTTCAGCCACAGAGAGAGCACGTGTACGTTTGAGCTTTTTTTGTGTAAAATACAATTACCTTAATTTCGTACTGAATATTCATGTCTGAGTAGAATAGTCTGAATACAACATGGTCATAAGCGTGCTAAGTTCAGTTTCTTGCATAACGTTCGTACTTATGTTACGTGCTTTGCGAAGTACTCATACGTGTCTACGTCAAACGTCTCGTCCTCAAAAGCGTGCACATCTATGCGTGTTTTTGGACTCAATTGTGCTTTCGTTTCTTTACGAAACTGCATTTGTCTCTGTGTGCCCTGATTTCGGCGAATTGCTGCACTACTGCGCTTTGCGTGCCCGTTAAATTACCCGAGGCGGTCAAAATCATTCCGGAGCCCTTCGGTACGGCGTTTCCCAGAACCCAACTGCGCCGTTTTGGGACGCTGGTACTACCCGCAATCTTTATTCCCCTCTGAATGATGCTTTTCAAGCGTTCTAAGAGCGCATCCAGTGTTTTCTTGTTTTGCTTCTTCCTCTTTCAACGATGAGTGGTCGATGACTCCGCTGAAATATTTGATATAAATACAAAAAACTCAGTATAATATGTTATTTCTTCATTACGTCTGTGACATTGCATTAGTTTCGATCGGCACTCATTTATTAAGAGCCATTTTCTCGGAAAATGTCTTTAATGAGAAAGCTGAATTAAAAGGCAAAGCGGGGGCATCGATTTTCTTTCGCGTTTCCGTTGTCTTTTGCAATAGGAACGAGAAACGCGTTGAAACTGCCGCTAGTGACGGGGTTCAGCTCACCGCAGATGATGTCGAGCGTGCAGAGTGTGACCAGAGGAACAATGTCGATGTACTTTTTGTTCTGCTGCTCCTTGAGGTTTTTCACGAATATCACGGCCTGCTCATTGAATACTGGAATGAAGTCCTCCAGTATCCGAAAGTGGAAGGCCGGTGTTAGCATCTTTCTTCTCCGCCGCCATTTGTTGCCTGAACTGGGAGACCACGAGGCACATCAGACAGCCACACTTGCCGCTCACACAGCCAGGTCTAACGAATTTCAACGTTCACACTAAAGCATAGATTGAATGTATTATCGATATTCTGAAGCCACGGACATCAACATTTTATTCCACATTTCCATTTCCAGGGATTGGCAATTTGGCTAATCGACTGTTGATTCTCGTATAGCGTGGTTACGAGCTCGACCGTTTTGATTAAATGATTCAATTTATGATCTTGGCGCTTGCTTTAGCTACAATACAAAAAGCCCTGACGGTGTTTATTCCTTAAGTAAACCAAGCTCATGCGCAGGCGCACGCAGTGCCATGCTGTCACCCTTTGCTAGAGATACGAGAAAGAGCAGATTGTTAATGAATTTAAAATCCTTTTTCAGTAAACTGCGAAAACTAAAAAAAATACCTAGCAGGTATATCCCATTTCCAATTCAGGATTTAAAAAAAATACGATCATTTCTCCACTCATTCCCGCAATGAATGATTGTTAATGGGATATTTAAGAGGTGCGCCGTTGAACAAAAAACACTCGGTAAATAAACGTAGGTCAGCCACCTCAGGTCTTCTAAGTTTCCATTACCATGTGGTGGCTGAGCATTTATGACACTGCTTCTGGTATGTCTATTCTGAAAGTGAGAGCGCATGCGATTACACCATAAAATGTAGTCGTACTGCCCGTTTATTGTGACCATCTCGGAACAAACACAAAAAAAAGAGCATTAAGAGTGAGAATTCTAACAAGTTGAACGTATTAAATATTTATTCGTGAGCGTGTTATATGGTTCTTAGTATCTGGTTAATTATTTTGTTATTGCGTTTAAAGAAATGGCAGGAAAAAAAGATTTCTCACCTTGTTAATAAACCTGTGCCCAACCAGGGGTGTAATAATGTGTAGTCAAAAGATTTATCTAAAACGGTATTACTACTTAAAATGACCTGAAAAAGTGGAAAGGAAAAAAAAAAGCACGTTAGTGAATCGACTCGTGCAGAGTGGACGACGACCAGCACAGTCGCCCTGAATGCGCCACTTGCAGCCAACTCACCTCTACTGTTTCTGCTTTGAAGAAAGATACCACAGGCCTGAACCCCAGCCAGAACCTGAAGATTCTGTCTTTGTCGTGTATTTGCGCTAACCCGCACATGGTCTGCAGCAGCACTGCAAAAAAAACAGAAGGAAAAGAGGTACGGTTGGAGCGAATGATGCGCGAAAACATAGATTGAAATGGTAATTGTCGGTAAAGACACGGGAACGACTGCAATTTGGAACAAGCGAAGAGACGTCACAAACATTAACGATGGGAAATTCCTCGTTCCTCGTGGCAGTTCGAACAGGTCGAGATGCAAGACCACGTAGCAGGTGCTACACTCTCAATACAACTTATGCGTGTATTACCTGCTCGCCGAAATTGTGGTCTACAACAAGCTCACTCGCAGGCATGTACTTAATATCTGCGGATATACGTGTACAAGGCGCTACAGCATGGACTGACCGAGATCAACGCCTACTTGATTTCTTTGCGCATTATTACATTATGAGTCATAAATAATATTTATCAGTTCTTCGGGTATGTTTACTCTAAAACGCATAACAAAATGCGGGTATGACTAAATTTTCGTAGTTATTTTCATCCCATGCTTCGTGTAAAAAAAAAAAAATATTGTTTCGCCAGCTCTCTCTCTTGTTCATGAAACGGCGTTCTCACGTGGCTTCCACATAAACCATACAAAACAGTATTAGGAAAAGCAGACATTACTATAACCAGTAAAAAGGGAGGTAACACAATACCGTTATTAATTTGACGCCACCATTTCTTTTAATGGTATGCGCCTGTAGTGTGGCGTATTACACAACGACTGCAGATGATCATGCCGCTGAATGCGGTCGCCTGTTGGCTTCGCCAACCATCAGCGACCCACGAACCTAGTTTTCACGTGTTTATTTGTTCGGAGAGCGAATATTCTTTTTTACTAACTTATCCCAAAAAGGGAATAGTCGTTCTCATGGTGCCTAACATCTCTTTCTTTTTTATTTTTTTTTCCTTTTTGACGCAACGTTGTCGGATACATCAGTTACGTAACGGCCGTTATTGACGCGATTGTTTCTTCAAGAGCCCACAGTCGTGCAAGTAAAAGGTAGCTTGACCAAACCAACGAGCGTGCTGAGGACATTTTCAGGAGGTTCATGAGGTGTGCCTGAACTAGCACACGTGACCGGTCATTCCCCGACTGTTTGAAGACGCCCAGACGCCACAACAAGCTCTGAGCTTCATTATTTTGCCTCTTCGCGTCAGTTTCTTTCGAACCAGTTTTCTATAGATGGTTTGCATCAACGTCATTGAGAACCACCATCAGTGGCGTAGCCATAATTATTTTTCGGGGGTAGGGAGGGATGTGTTCAGCCACCACCCTTTATGTATGTTAGCGTGTGTTTGTATGTGTGCGCATATATATGAGCAAAAACACATGCAAAATTTTAAGATTTCGGGTGGAGAGGGGGGGGGGTGACCGCCCACGGCCCCTCCAAATCACAACTCAGTGCCTATGGCAAGGCATTGATGAGCTCGAGGTCGCGGGTGTGTTTCCGACCCCGTCAGCCGCCTATCGATGAAGGTGAAATGCAAAAGACACTCGTGTACATAGGGTTAGACGTAGCCGCTGCATGTTAAGAACACCAGTCGACAAAATTATTCTTCAGTCCTCCACTACGACATGCGTCATAATTATTAAGCCATTATGGTACGCGAAAACCCCAGAATTTATTAAGGCAAAAGCCTCATCAAACGCAAAAATTGACGATCGTGATGACGTCACCATGTGACGTCATCACGATGTCACGAATCGTCAGTATTTGTGACGTCCTCAAGATGTCGCTATGGCGTCACTTAACGTGACGTCACATGATGACGTCATCACATGACATCGTCGCCTGTGCAAAACCCCATCAGCTGCGGAAAGCTTTCGGAGGTGGGGGAGGATCAATGCATCGACAGAGAAAAAAAAAGATGGCTTTCGCCTTCGTGCCGTATTAGGCGAGTGCATAAGGAACCCCGTGAGTTTTGTTTGTTTGTTTGTTTGTTTGTTTGTTTGTTTGTTTGTTTGTTTGTTTGTTTGTTTGTTTGTTTGTTTGTTTGTTTGTTTGTTTGTTTGTTTGTTTGTTTGTTTGTTTGTTTGTTTGTTTGTTTGTCGTCACTCTGTGGCGGCCACCATAGGGACATCTCAAGGAGCTGCGTAAACACAGAACGTTACAGAGATCTATAAAGGTGCACCTTGTGCCGAGCGACAAATAGATAGCGGCGTTGATCTGGTGAAAAACGGTCACAGCCAAATCCGAAACCGATATAAGAGTACAGCCGTCAGCACGCTTAAAACAAACGTTCCGCAACGTGGCCTGAAATGGTTTGATTGACGCCAGCGCCGCGTAGCTTTGGGTTCTGTTGCCGAGATGTTACCAAGACATGACGACATACTCTCCAAGCATATCGAGGTATTTTCTCGGCAACAACGCCCAGCACTTCGCGGCTGGCATCAGTCAAACCAGATCAGGCCACGCTGCGGAGCGTTCGTGTTAAGCGTGCTGACGGCTGTACGTGTGATAATTCGGTGCGCACTGAAATCGTCGTGGCCATCAGAACCATGGCTTGGTACTAGCGCAGCAAGAAGGTGCCTTCGTGACGTCTTCTAGAATATATCTGTAAGCTCGACGAATCACGTAGTACTTGTGCTCCTTTGCCGAGGGATATTGTGACGAGGCAGGAAGAGCTCCATAGTGAGCTCTTCCTGCCTCGTCACAACCAGGGGCGTAGCCAGGAATTTTTTTCGGGGGGGGGGGGGGGGGGGGTTCAACCATACATTATGGATGTTCGTGCGTGCGTTTGTATGTGTGCGTGTTTATATACACAAGCAAAACTGAAAAATTTCGGGGGGGGTTTGAACCCCCCCCCCCCCCTTGGCTACGCCCCTGGTCACAACATCCCTCGGCAGTTCGCGTTACTACTGCACTTCAAGAACGTCAAGCATGGAGGTCAGGACAGCGATCCGCTTGGATGTAACGCACGCAATTATGATTGTCTGGCTTGAAACCTCCTTGCGAAATACATCTTGTTGCGTGACCTTTTTGAGACGCTTATTTGTGTAGGTTCATGTAACCACAGTTCCTTCCTTTAGATATTCACAAGACTATACCTGAAACTAGAATAAATATCGCCGGTCCATTAACACAGCTCAAGAAATATAACGAGTACAGCTTTTCGAGGGGACGTTTTCCTGTCCGTGCAAATGGTGGCCGCATTCAGCGAAAGAAAAAAAATAATGCTAGTATTTCACGGAGCTGGAGTGTATGAACCGTAGTCAACTGTGCTGCCTCTGTATTTCTTTGTTGTTTGCGAACGGGGGTCTCTGGTTACCGGACGGAGAGCCAGAGGAGTCGCAATCACTACTGCATGCTGTACGTCAGTGGAGGCGTTGTTCCTGAGCCATGCATCTGACAAGCCGAAATATAAACATTAGCTACAAACCGAACAAACACTTGGCCCACAACATTGCCCGATTGCAGGAGCGCAAAGCGAGAGCACTTACTGAGTAGCCTAAAGTGGCGATCAAACGAAGACCAATCTGTACCATTGTTTCTGTTAACACTTGATCAGTCGAATGAGTCAGATCGCTCACTACGTGAGCTTATAGGTAAAAGAAAACGTGCTGGTTTCTGTCGGAATAGTAGTAAAACGGCGACTCTTAGCGCACTTGCGTGGGTCCGGTTCGCACTTCGTCTGATGCCACCTTGCGACTGCTGGCGAGATAAGCTTACTTGCATGCATAACCAAGCGATGGCGCCAAGAGCACTCTTGCCTTCGATTTCAGAAGACGCGCGGACTTTCAAGATGCAAGAGAAAAATGGTATTCTGTGAAGTAATTAAAAAATTGATAACTTGAAGGAAATCACCCCCCCCCCCCCCTCTTGGTGATTTTCGGTGTCGACAAGCCGTGAACAGTACTCTGGCTTAAAAGCGGATGGTTGTTCCACCGTGCTCTGAGCAGTAAACTTGCTCGTCTCAGTTGGAGAACATGCTTTTGAACGACGGGAATGGCCTTTGCAACAAGCCTCTGACGTGAAAAACAAAACACTTCCCAAAACATTTCCTTGAAGTAGCACGCTGATGCCTTGACAAGGTTTTAAGGAGCCAACGTGCTATAACGAGTACATCTAATTTCATTGAACTTCTGGGTTACGTAACACGAATCTGTATTTTTCTGCGTTTGAATGTGCAGAAAAGTCGGCCTTAGTACCAATTTTTTTATTACACTTACGAACGAAAATGTGTGGCAGTAACCACCGGGGATGGTTATTTTAGCCAAGCCACAGCTTCGTGTTGTAAATCTGCTGATATACATATAGATAAGTCCGTGATGACAACATGACGATCGCAGCGACAATGGCTGATCGCGACGAAATAGCGACAGCCCATTAATGGATCGTCTTACTGGGTTACTGTACCAACTAGCTCGTATCCATGCCCTAGACCATTAACGGGATTTCACGTCCAGAACCAACACTTGGGCTCTGAAAGGCGCCGTACTAATTTTGACACGCATCAATTTTTCAAAAAAAAAAAAATATATATATATATATATATATATATATATATATATATATATATATATATATATATATATATATATATATATATATATATATATATATATATATATATATATATATATATATAAGCCAGTTCCACATCTGTCAAATCTGAGTAAACAACGGAGCTTAGAGTTACTGTATATGGCTCCTTACAGTAACTATAGCGGAGCTGGGCAAGCAAGCGCCGCCACCTGGCAAACACAGCTTGAGTTCTTTGTTCATTCTTCTTCTTTCTTTCATCTTTCTCTCTTTAATTCCATCTATATTGTTCTCTCTCATCCTTTCCGTCCTCCTAACCCTCAGTTCTCTTTCCCACCCCTTGCTATCCTATACTGTAAATGTCTATGCTATGGTTTACCCTCTTACCTCCTCCTTTCCCTCCTCCTTACCCTTACACCCTTACATCAGTCCTCCTCACCCTCACTTACTTTTCCCATCCCCTTGCTATATTATACTATGCATAGCTATGCTATGGTAAGAGCTGCTAGACACATACCAACTGTCTGTGACGCATAAACTACACTATACAAGCCTATGCCATGCTCTACCCACTCCCCTCCTAATTTCCTTCCTCATCACCCTCACATCACTCCTCCTCACCCTCACTTCCCTTTCTCTTGCGAAACAGTGAAATAAAACACGAAACACCAGAGAAGGAGACACAAACAAGCACTGACAAACAAGTGAAGCTTTATTCCTAAGAACAAGGCAAACATATACAAGAAAAACATACAGAGACTGCTCAAGAGATGCTAGGTAGAGAGAAAGACCCAAATACGTAAAACCATCGACACACCACGCGTGGCGCACCCTTCGAACAAGTCCAAGATACTGCAATTCTTTTTCATGCAATGTCACGGAGAGCACACTGACGCACAACTGCGATCGCTTGTGGATATGCGCAGCCTCAACAAGCTCACGTGCCGTTTGATTTCTGTGTCTAAACAACATCGATCTATCGCCAAGAACGGTGACCACCCACATTTTTTGCAGTGCGCCGTCAGATGCAGGCCAGCGCGTCTTTTCAAAGAATTGCAATGTTCTCTGAGTCGAACCTTAAAACAGCGCCCGTCCGTGTCTGTTTCGTCCGTCGTCTTAGAAAAAATTTTGCGCAAGAAGTAGTGATCATGGAGTACCAACTAGCTCGAACCCACACCTTATTAAAACAGCGTCTTGTCTGCCTTACGTAAACGCGATTGCATGGAAGGGGAACGGAGTAAACAACATTTGAGGTACAAGACACATAATTATGCACATGCCTAACACTGATTTTGCCTTCCGGGACAATTTGCTTGTTCATCACACGCCTGCCTACCTTATCGCATAAATTGGTTCTTCGCGGAAATTGCCACTTGGACACCGTAACGAGAAGAAACCTTTTTTTATGCGGTGGCTGAAACCATGTACTTATGAAGGAGCGGCAAATTCCACGACAAATTCCATTCGTGGCACAATCAGCTGCAACACCTCTCAATTTTTGTAACTTCTCGCAGACTCTTGACAGCAATTCAAGCGGGAAATCAGCTTGTCTCGATTTTTTCAACTGCACAGAAAATCTGGTTCCAATTTTATGAGGACAAGATTTTTCCAGAGCGGAGCTGAAGCAGGAGAGTGCAGTAGCATCTTTTACTAGTTCGGTGTGGCCAGATCTGTAGTTTAGTGCAGGTTTAACGGACCTAGGCGCATAGTACCAGCAGACATGTTTGGGCGTAAACCTAAGCTATAAATCTAAGGATTGGAAACAGTCGTCCTGCAGGTTTTCGTATGTAAACTTGCGGCCAAGACCAAACTGCTGACCAACTGGTCTCGGCATCAAGTTTAAATCCGAAATCCTGAAGGACGACTGTATCCAATACTTATATCTACAGCTCAGGTTTACGTCTAAGCTTGGTAAGGTGAACGGAGTGACAACTACGAATTAGTGTCGGACGACGGCACGGTATTGCTCCTGTACAGCTCTCATTTGTTCCCGCATTTATTCGGCGGTTTTCGTGGCGTCAAAGCCCACACCACCAAAGAGCCCAGCGCCGATCTGCGAAGCCACGTCGCCCCAAAGTAAGCCGGGTATGGTCTACAAGAACGTTGAGAACTAGAAGGTGCATTATTATGGCCACCACGGTCGAGCTGCTTAAGCGTAGCCGCGTTTACGCCATAATTACCATTATCCGAAATCTTGATCTCAAGAGCCGAAGTATCCTCCTTAGGACTACAAGAAATCTGCCGCGGTGGTCTAGTGGTTATGGCGCTCGACTGCTGTTCCGCAGGTCGCGGGATCGAATCGCGGCCGCGGCGGCCGCATTTTCGGTGGAGGCAAAAATGATTGAGGCCCGTGTACTTATATTTAGGTGCGCGTTAAAGAACCCCAGGTGGTCGAAACTTCCGGAGCCCTCCACTACGGCGTCCCTCATAATCATATCGTCGTTTTGGGATGTAAAACCAGAACAGTTATTATTATTAACACTGCCAGAAATCTCGGACATTTCTTTAAATGTAGGACAAGTAAATGAGAAGGAGATGGCAAGCACTTTCTACGGTTTCGAAATTCCTAAAATGAAGCTTGGAAACTTGTGCGCAGAGGCAGTGATACAGGTCCTCAGGGTGACCACCTGCACAACACTTGCGCCTGTGACTCTGTGCCAATAAAGGCTGAGGAATACCCGAAAGTCTTTTTTTTAGGGCGAAAGCCTTAGATGCCTCATCAAACGCAGAATGTGACCGTCGGCGTAGGCGGCTTCAACACGAGTGATGCAAAAAAATCATCATGCGATGACATCACCCTATGACGTCAGCATGGCATCAGAGGTCGTCAAAATTCTTGACGTGATTATGACGTTACATACTGATGTGATCACATGACATCGTCGCTTGGTCAAATGTGGGCCGATCACGGAGCTACTGCAAAACCGCGTGAGGCGCAGAAAGCTTCAAATTCCTCGGATCCCGGAGGCAGGGCAAAACACGCTGGGTGCGGGAAGCTTTTGGGCGGGATCAATGCAATCGACTGAGAAGATCAAGAAGAAGATGGCCTTCGCCTTCCAGTCGTCTTAAGCGGTTGCATAAGGGATCGTGTGACTTTATTAGATCGTGCAACTGGATTCGTATTACTTTGTGTACCACGCACCTACTAGATGCACTCCAAGCCATAGAGTTTCCCAAGTTTAACTAGAAGGGACTCTGGCGCTGCGATCGTTCAGCCACCATGGGAATGATGGGTAGTACACAAATTTTCCTAGTATTCGTACTTGCGGGCGTTGAACGCACTTGTGGCTTTGTTTATTGCTGTGTTTTGGTTTTCATTCAGATAAAAGAATGGATCGTTGTGAACTTCGTGACCAGATTTGAATTGGTGAGCCTAAAAAAGTTAAGTGGTGAAGTGGAACTGTTGAATGTTTGTTGAACTTTGTGTTGCGACAAAGCGGATGCAGGCGACGCCCAGCCAAACGGAGCCGAAAGTACAAAGTTTAGACAAATCCGTGTACTACCCATTATTCCCATGCTGGCTGAAGCGTCATGTGTTGCAGTTCCCATAGACATTAGCGCCAGAGTTCCCTCTAGTAAGTGTTGTAGGAAACTCTATGCTCCAAGCAAGGTGATCGCAGAAGACACAGAGAAGCTGTCTTATGGTCGCACTGATGTTTGCCGCAATTTTCGTCGAAAAAAATTTCGACAACTGGCCAGCTGCGATGAACTAGAGGCACGTACCCATTCAAGACAATACGTAATGCAGCCTGCAGCCACGGAAAACATCAGCGAAGCTAGTTGTCAGGGGCGTAGCCACGGGGAAGGGGGGGAGGGGGGTGTTGGCAGGGTTCAACCCCCCCCCCCCCCGAAATTTCTCAATTTTGCTTGTGTATATAGACACGCACATATACAAGCGCACGCACGAACGTATGCATAAAGTATGGTGGAACCCCCACCCCCCACCCCCCGCCACGAAAAAAACTTTCTGGCTACGCCCCGGCTAGTTGTAGTTTGTAGTTTAAAATGAAGTGGGGAAATGATAAGCTCGAGTGAAATTAATGTGGCTGCAAAAAATACCCTCCTGTTTGTGGCAGCTCGGCCTGCAACCTTCGCATAATGCGTGTGTTGCACTACGAATCGTTCTACGCCGGTAGTTCCCACATTTTTGTTATTGAGTACTTATGCATACGTAGAAGACCTAACTCAGGATGCGCTATCCATGATAATAGCGGCGGATGTAGGCCATCCTTTTGATCGATGTTGTCACGTAGTACGTGAACTTTCGAAGCAAGCAGCTGACCAATATGTCCTCGTGTGCTACCTGAAGGCACGAAACCTGTGAGAGTCGAGACGCTCGCTGTGCAGGGAACTAGGAGGGGAGCCGAGGCGCCGTATCATTGTTGGTCACAACCGGATGAAGGCAATATAGATAACGAATCTAGAGGTTTTTTTTTTTTTGTCATGAACATGTGAATTTTGGATACATATGATTTTGAATTTCATGTACACGGGATAGTTAATACCCGCTGGATTCCCTTCTCCCCCCTCTCTTTTTTTGCCCGGTTCTCAAGCGCCTTATCTCACAATTAGAATATGCGCAATGTTTAAACAGGGTTTGAATGTCTTTGGTGCACTTCAAACATAAAAATTAACAAGTTGCCATGATGACGTCTTCCATCAAACGCACCTCAATCGTAGGGTTAGACAAATGCGACAACCAGTGGATATCATTGTGCATTTTTAAACAAGTGGCTCTGGTACCACGCATTCGATAGCCTCAGGCGTGGTTTAACATTGTTTATTTCTAAGAAAAGCAAGCATTAAATTAAAGCATTGCCATTGCTCTAAAGCAAAGCACACTGATCACAAACGTGCGTCGTAATCTATTATTTAATGCTGCTGAGAAAACTACAGTTGCAAGTTCCTAATTTTGTAAGTTAGTTCCCCGATCAACTGTAGGTGCCGTTTTTCCACTTCAAGCGGCCATCTCCATATGAGCAGGATTGAAATCACGTTATTTGAAAAGACTGTGCAAGCATTGTTCAACGTAGTCATAAAACATTGCCGGTCTGTATCAAGTATAGTCAAGTCTCTGTGAGCGAAATATTATTGCAGTGGAAGCAGCAGGGAATTCGCAATTTCATGTCAGAAGCGGCCATATATAGCCTGCCCTCCTCTTCGCAATGTCGTCAAAAACTACGCAGACGCGGGCGCGACAGCTGTTGGCTGAATTCATGAACGGCACGCCAGTGTACGATCTCGGAGGCCACGTGCCGCGTCGTTTAGGGTGTGGGGCAGGCCACCGCGTGCCGCCACGTGCCGGCTCAGCGCTTGTGTGAACGAAATGTAGTGGCCAATACGGTCAAAGTAAAAATAAGAGGAAATGCTTGAATGCACGACGTGCGGTGATATAACTTTTGCGAAGCACTGCGTCCCCCGCCATCACACCCTGCATAGCTTTCAGCGCGCTGGTGGCGACGAAAGAAGAGAGAAAACACTCATTTTGCGCGAAAAAAAAAAAAAAAACTGTGGCAAGAGATTCTTGAGGCAACAGTCTAACAGTAAGGTCGTTTCATGGTAACTTAGAAATATTTTGTGGTGTCTTTCTCATAGTGTGGGAAATGAAACCTAATAATAAGAATAATAATAATAATATCTGGGGTTTAACGTCCCAAAACTACGATATGATTATGAGGGACGCCGTAATGGAGGACTCCGGATATTTCGACTACCTGGGGTTCTTTAACGTGCACCTAAATCTAAGTACACGGACCTCAAACATTTTCGCCTGTGGGCAATAAAACCGTAAAAAAGTATTACAATTGTAAAGAACTCATATACTGACCATACTAGGGGCATCCTCATGATATCTGTCTGCGTAGTGTGTTCCCATTACAACGGCCATTGGGATGACTTTCACGAAAAAAAAAATCATTAGCTTTGCAACGTTGTTTAAAGCATTAGAAATTCTTCAAGTGACTGAAGCTTTAAATGCATTTTTGACGGTTCCTCACTTGTGTGTGGAAAAAGCCAAATGAAGCGTTGCAGCGATGTCTCTTGGCTACATGCACTCACTTCAACAGTGTTAACCTGGTTGTGTTAACAATTGAAGTAAATTCCAACGTGCTATAAATATGAAATGCCAGCACTATTATTTGCGTTAAATCCTGCTAGTAAAACTACGGCAGTGCAATCATATCCATAGTCACGACCCATTACAATTTGATCCTAAATAATTTTTCTGGGATCACAGCCAATGTAACAGATCCTTGGCTACGGATGTTTTGTATGGCAAATAAGGTTGTTTTCCACGTCACGCTCTGCCAATTTTGACTCACACAGTCTTCACGGCGCACTGTCAGACAACATTGCGCGGAACAATTCTGCGATAGATTTAGTGAGGGCTATCTCAAACCTACTGATATACTTAGTATTTCCACTATATCAACATGCCTTGAACACTAGCTCTTGCAATATCGAAGCCGTAACGTGTTCACTGCGGCGATTAATAAAATGATTAGCTAAATATAATTAAGTGATCTTTCGAGATTATTGCACACACAGGTATAGTCATTATCGCGACTGCACCGTCTTAGAAAAATTTGGCCTTTCCTCGAAGAAAATGGCTTCTTCTTTTCGGCTGTCGTGGATTCGTCGTTTTCCCTTCATGTGCATCACCGAAAATATATTCCTGCTGTGGTGACGGTCGGTGTGTTACTAATAACGGTAGCTGCAAGAACAGGTACCTTAAATATGGGAGCAAAAGAGAAAGAAAGGAAAAGCGACTTGGTGGATCGACAGAGAAAACCGGCTTAACGCAGCGAGTGGCGACGGACGTTTTTTTGGAGTAATTGCAGGTATACTTGGAGTGGTTTTATCCTGCGGAAGAGCGTCTTTCACTCTCGTTGGCTGTGTTGTTACAATACATTTTTAATTGTAATAAGGCAAGATTTCCATCAGACTTTCTATTTCTGTGAATACAACACAGTTTTCAACGTTGTTACAAGGTGCTTGTGCGAAACTTTGACGTGACAAACAATATCGCCAGCTATTTAAAAGCCTTCTACGCGTACGGAAATTCCAATGAAGAATTGGCTTTTAGACGTGACAACAGTCTGACTATACCGAAAGTGAATGGGCGACCTTAAAATTTTCTAACGAAGGCTTCGCAAGCGGTCAACTCCATGCGAAGTGACACAGCTATTTCGTGCATTTATTCATCCATGCCTCAATTTCTAGGTAAGAAGGATACGGATTAGGTAGAGTAAATGTGTTATTAAGAGCTTTCCGAAGGTAACGGAAGTTCTAATGACAGTTCCTGGTAAGCGATTACAGGCTTCACTAGTAAGACATAAAGGGAAAAAACTATGTTGTATTCTTGCATGGACGAGACTGACGTGCGTAACTTAAAGTTTGCCTATCGCAACAAATGCATGGATGCATTACAGCAGCATCTTCTGCCTTCTCAAGTACATACATTGCCGCTCGACGTGTTAGCCATGCCACGTCAACGCTACTCTCTACACCGCCACTCTCTGCGCCCATAGAGGGAAAAAAAAAAACTTTTTTTTTTCTGGGAGGAATGTTACCTATAACGCTTGGTGTCTCTTGGAAAATAAATGTTTCCCGGGAGAGAAGACGTTAAATAAAAAGAAAAGAAAATACTGGTTACTTTTCACTAATTTACTTGGAACACTGAATCCCTCCGAATTGTATGATTGTTTATACCTATCATGTGCTGCATGACCACAGAGTAACAAAAAAAAAATTCTGCTTTTCTGAAAGAAATGTTTTTGTCGAAATGCGCTCTTCGCAAGCCATAATGCCATCGGAAAATGTGCGATTGACACATTTGTTCGACCGAGAGCCGGCGTTCCAAAAAGGCCCAGGCGTATCAATTGCGGGGTAATTGATGCAGGCTGGAATGCCTATACACCCTTTCGCTGTTTACAAACACGCCGTGAACCGCTTCCGCCTTTGCCCACTGACGTATAGGCCTCTAAATTTAGCAGGCAGGAAACGCAATGGCGAGTAAGAGGAGGGCGGTAAAAGAGAAGCCGGCAGATTTTCAATGACTTTCTGCGCTCATAACCAGGGTTTCGCAAGTATTCATCGGGTTAGGCTATAGGCAGAATTATAGGTGTAGGAACTGAGGCATTACGCGCGTTTTTTTTTTTTTTTTTAACCTGAAAACGTATAGAGACTTTCCGTACGCTGAAACAACTTAGGAACACGCTTTTCGTTCTGGTGTAGTAGTATGATAGGTCGGGTGACGGGTTATTGGGGCAGCACGCTGGCTGCCGTTATTGAGAGCACGAAACCTTCTATGCTTTCATTGTTGCCTATATACTGCACCACAAAGCTAGAATGGCAGCGAAGCAGGGGGACGGCCTATTCAGGCAAGTCGGCATTCCTGTGTACCTTGTTATCAACGGCCACGACAGCTTGCGAAGGCGTCCAACCCATTCCGGTGAGCGCCGTGCACGACCACGATAACCTAACCCGAAAGTCATTTTACTGCTTGTAATAATTCGTTACGCTTGGTCAGCCTCTTGAGAAAGTCAATGCAAAGTGCGACAAGTAGAAGTGTATCCAATCGAAATCGGTTAAAAGTCAATCATTAGGCAGCGGGTTAAAAGGAACCGCGTTCCAACTTTTGACGCAAGTTACAAAGAGATAAAGAATGGCTCTCTAGCTGCTCAAACCCAGGCCGTGTCATTGTTTTACGGTACAGCTGACGAATGGGGTAGCGAAGCATTCACTGAACTTTACGCATGCTAAGACGGTGCGCGAGACAGTAAATAAATATTGAGACTTTTTATATGCTTGGGGCACTATAACAGGAAAAAGCTGAGGAACAAACGGAAGAGTCCAGTGCAAAATGCGTTAACCATTTAACTCTTTCAGGGCCATTAACTTTTCGCGAAATGCAGTCCAAAAATGTGTAATTTGTTTATTGCTGAAATAAATTTTTCAGACGATTCCATTTAAGAAAAAAAAATTTTTGCGTGAGCGTAAAGTGACAAAAATTATTTTTGTTGTTACGTACACATGGTTTATTCGTAGTAACTTCAAGCAAAATCCTAAAAAAAAACACTTATACGACTCTTTATAAATAAAAATTATACATTATATTAAACATAGCTCACAGACATACAAATATTAGCGCACCAGAGTACTTTTCCGGTAAAAAATGTTCGTGCTCCCCAAAACAGGAAACGGAACCAGAGGGCCGTCGTTTGTGTAACTTAGCGCTGCACGGAAACAGATGTAATCGCCCTCCGGGGAGCAATAAACGAGTCACGAGCGGTCACCCTTTGAGAGATTAGAAACCAGACAACCACCAGCTTTGCGGGCGCAAGAAGCGATAACCACCCGAAGGACGAAACCGAAACCAGTCGCACTGCGCGCGCGCGTTCTGATGAGCAAGTGAAAGCCACCGCGGTGCTTGGGAAAGTAAAAAAAAAAGAAAAAAGAAACAACAGAGAGACATCGGCGCATGAAAAAAATTCCACGTATTCCTGAAATGTGGCAGCACATGCCAAGGAAGAGAAATGATCGAAAAAGGCGCGCGTTTTGAACCAGCCGCACTGCGAACGCCCTCGGATGGGCAAGCGATAGCCGGCGCGCCACTTTGGGAAGCGAAAGAACAACAACGGAGAGACATTGGCGCAGCAAAAAAATTCCACGTATTCCCGAAATTCAACGTATTTCCGAAGTCCCGAACATCGAAAATTCACCATTTTTTCTCTTTCTACCGTTTTCGAATGATATTAAATGAAGAATATTTTCAGAATTTGTGACATTTTCCTGAAAGATGCCTGATAACACCACGCGCCCTTAGCATCTGTCATAAGCAGCGTCGTTTCACAGAGCGGGGGCTGCTAAAAGAAAAAAAAAAGAAAATTGTGCCGCTGTGATCAATGCCACAATAATGGAGTCAGCTGCGTAGACAAGCGGTTTAGATGCTAAAGGGACACTAAAGGCAAATAACAATTTATGTCGGAATGAAAGCTCAATGTATGACAACGTCTAAAACGGCAATATTATCAACAGCAGTGCCCTACTTACCGAGAAATTAAGCTAAATGTATCACACGATGAGCGCCGCAAGCGGCAAATTTTCAAAATGATCCCGATGACGTATGAGAGTCTGCCTACAATTAATCACTAGTAATCAAACTAGCAGCAATAAAAAAAGAACCTTCCGTGCATCAAGAGACGTAAATAAAATGCTGTTTGTTCGTTGCTGTTTGATTCATGGAAAAAAGAACCTCTTTGGCGTTGCCATGGCGAACGGCGCGCGTGGTTCAAAGATTCCGTTTTCGCCGAAGTGCGCTTCGCCCGGCACCCTGCTTCGCTCACGCGGTCGCGTCTCACTGGTAGTTTCGGTATCGCGTACTGCCGCGTGTGTTTTGCGCGCTCGTGAAAGTCCCTCTGACAGAAAGTTCGACCAGGGGAGTGAAACTTCTTATACCATCCATGGAACGCGATATTCGCTCGCAGCGCCAGACGAACGCCTGGTGTTTGGGGGCGGCACTAAAGCATGGCGGCGCATTGCAGACACGCACTAGGGGGCGCCATCTTGGTGAGGACTGAGGATCCAAGTGGCGGGGGGGTGATAGGCGATTGAGCGAGTGGAAGGTATTCAGATGGCGAGCGTGCGACCTTCTTCCTGTTGCGCAACCCGCCACGTGATCAAAACGGCAATCGTTGCCTTCTGATTGATGGTTTGCCCATCCACCTATTTTTGCACCACCTATTCTAAGTAAGACTTTGTTTTTGTTTACGTGTACACATAAATTAGACAAGAATAAAGAGCACAGTTTGTTTGAATGATTTATTGCCTAAACGTACCATTCATACAGTAAAAACACAACTTGAATATTTTACGTTTTCAGTCGCATACAAAAGTCGCATCCTGATTTGCCGTGCAAGCGTAGAGAAACACAACGAGCAGCATGCAGATCGTACCTTTCGTCCGCCGGGATCCGAAATAATTTTATGCCGGTGTGGCGTGAAGAATTTCGACACCACTCAGCACAGCACGATTTGTGATGACAGTGCAAATCCATTCATGCGTCTGTATCGCTGAAGCTTGCAAGAGTTTCGCTGAAACAAACTTTACAGTGGTAAAAGCGGCCTTTGGGACACCGTAGGCCGTAGCATATATGGGCGTCCGACGAGAAACGCCCCTTTTCCGCCGAGGGATATAGGACGGCGCAGTTAGCGTTTTCCACTCCGGGTGGCGCTCGTATTTTCGCAGTCTCGAACTGCAACCTTTAGGTTCACTTCCGTATTAAAAACACCGGAGTTAATAAGTAACCTGGTAATAAATATAAAAAGGAACAACAACGTCCATTTATGCCCGTAGGTAGTACAGCCCCCAAACATTAGGATCGCTGCGGTCACGGGACAGAAAAACCTCGAAGTTTCACCCCCCTGATTCGACAAAATGCCGCATGCATGTGATGTTGCCGGATGCTCGAATGGTGCACGCCGCCAGTACACGCCGCCGCGCAGTAAAGGCGAGCAACGTTGGGCACGGCAGCAGTGACGTGTGACTGATTTCAGGCGGGTGATTTGAAGTGCGCTAACGCGATGCAGACCACTAAAAGGTGATTTTATTTCAAAATAAGCACTTCCTTGGCACAAAAGTAGCACTACGAGGCTTCTGGACCGCTATTTCAACAATGAACGTCGACTTAATATTTGCCTATAGTGTCCTTTTAAGTCAATAATTTCCTGGTGACTTCAACTTGGTCAATACGAATTTCTGGTTCAATGAATAACCGTTATGACAAAAATTATTCGTATATGGTGAGAGTATTGATGTACGGTATGAGATTCTCGATCCGGTGCTCCTGTATATAGCAAGAATGATACCAATGCCTATCACCAGTTTTTCACAGTCAAATGTATAGTCGTAGACGATGTCTGCAGAACGGTTTCGCCGCCCTGTGCTCTCTGCGCTGATGAAAAGCACGCAGGACATGATATACATCTGACAGTATCGTATCTCTTCCTTTCAGCATCCTTTTCTTTTCTCTTTCCTTACGGCCGCCGTGAGACCGTCCTAACTTTAAGCGAGAGGTGCTATCAAGGTACATCTTCCCAAGTGTGGCCGCATTCTACCAGTATAAAACGGTGATAATAGTGGCTTTAACTTCCCCAGTTCCCATTTCAATGTTTCCTCTTTTACAAATGCCCCAGCAACAGAGCTTTTTTTTTTTTTTTTTTTTTGGCAGCCAGCTTCATGTCTCTCGGAGCAACATACCAGCGACCCACAATGGAGCTTCACATTGACATCACTGGGAACGTAAATTACCGAGCTTTAAGGTAAACTTTCATTGGTGCATTAATTTGCAGTTCGAGTTTTCTTTGACTGCAGTTAATACGTTTCTTTTTTTTTTTTCTTTAGGGTGCCGACAGTGACAAGCTTCGAACTGAAATGAACGCTATGTCGGCAACGAAGGCGCATTATGAAAGACCTGATGATCCCATGACATTTCGAACTTTATTTGCAATTCTCTTGCGCAATGGAGCTTCTGTGTAGCGTTCAGTCAAATGCGAAGTCACGGTAGTGTCAACTTTTGACATGAAAACTCGCAGTCACGAGTGGACTTGCAGGGATACGTCGCACGCTTCAAGCACTTTCTTTCTCCTTTGGTACCAGCGAGCACGCTGAGAGCGACGCAGGGGGGGGGGGGGGGTGCTTGGCAAGGGGGCAAGAAGAAGCTTCCGTTAGTCAGCGCGCTTCATGATCTTGAGCACTTTCTTTTTTTTTTCTTTCTTCGAACTTGTGGCTTACTATCAGTGTGATTGCGAGCGCGCGAGCAGGCACGTGGTGGCATTCCGCCGCGGCCGCAGTAACAATGCAGCTCACGATGCTCAAATCAGCTAATGGCCGTTATTCATTCATTCAGTTTATTTAGACAAAAGGAAAGTTTGTCTGGGTTGAAGGGACTGAAGGCAGATTACCTCTGCCTGACTAGGGTCCCTCCACCCATACATTTGCTGAGAAGCAGTGCAACAAAAAATACATATTTCCCATTTTGTCGGGGGAACATAAAAGCCAAATTCAAAAACTAGAAAGCACACCTGAAGACATACAATTTAAAATATCACGCGACAGCCAACATCAATTTGCCCCTAGCACGACAAAAAAAATATGTAAAAATAACTGACACCATGAAAATATTAAGTCAGAAGACAAAGTGCTATACAAAAATACACATTTGAAAGAAAAGCGACTTTTACACAATATTACAAATGTACAAAAAACACTAAAAGAAATATTTGTAATAGATAATATAGTTAGGGCACGGTGCAAGAAAGGAAGTACACCTTAACTTTTTTCTTCAGACTGTTTTTAGCATTACTTTCTTCTAGAAGTTCACGGATATAGCTGTTGTTGCCTATTAGATGAGGTATTTGATAAAATAAGGTTTGCTTTCCGTAAGTTGTCCTAAATAAAGGTAATCGAAAACGGTCAAAGCGTAGATGATAGGGAGCTTCGCTTGGGTAGCAATGCTCCATGTAACTGCCAATGTTGTTTCCTATCTCTTTACTGATATTACTGATATTACTGATATGGTGCGGTTATGTGGTTTTATGGCATCATTTGTCGATAGAAGAGGGAACGATTTCTATCTGACTTTGAGAATTGATTGTAAATTGCAGGGCCCGTGGTGCCCTCTAATATTTGGCTCGCGTGTTCTCAGGAGCCTCGACCACCGATCGACAGCGTTTTCTGACCATGCTGAAAAAGTGTTGCAGGGCCCCTTTAAGTATATTGAGAGGGGCATTTGCTCAAGGACGCACTTTTATTCTTGCACTCAAACGCGAACTGAAGGAGACTATTGTGTTTCGATTCCACTATCCAGAACAGAGATTGCGAAACAGCTTTGCCATCTGACACGCACACGCTGTTTCGAAAACTGCATTGTCAAAAATACAGGGTGTTTTTTTTTTAGACAATACAGATTTTTTATAAACATTCTATGACAGTCACGCTCCAGTCGTTTTCGCACACGTACTCTTTGTCGTGGCGGAAATGCTTTGCCGCAACTAAAATAGCATTGACGAGACTAATTAACAAAAACTCGTCCATTAACTTTTTAATTGTTGACTGGAGCGTAGTTGTTTATATTAGAAAGCTTTAGTGCGTGTCAGTTTATGGTATACCCATTTTTTATCAACCACGAAAGTTGCACGTAATTCGAGATATTCATTATAGAATTTTAAGGGCGAAGTTGAAACTGATGGCGCCCGGCGCGCACAAAACGCGGCCTCTCCATTACGTCACACCGGAACTAGCCTTGACAAGGAAGCGAGAAAACTTGAATAAAGGTGCGCCGAAGTAGAATATGGTCCGTAAAATCGGCAAGCATTCTGAAATACACTAGTAGACAGCTTTTCTTCGGTGCGATGTGTGGTGCTTATCTCTTTATTTCTTAACCTATAAGCAGGAGGGAACAACTATTTCGTCTGTCTGCAAAAAGACACGCCGCAGTGGCTGCTCCTGAGATTTACGCTTAACACAGAAAGAAAAGGTTGGTATTGCGGTTTTCTTGAGCACAGCTCAAGCGAAACAGGCAAGCACCAAGCACCACACGCAAAGGCAAGGCGATCCGCTGGCGCAAGTGGAATGACTCGCCGCTTTTCATGAAAAAATACGGGCACGACACGCCTTCACTCGAATTTCGTCACTTCTTTCTTGTCAAGACTAGTGCCGGTGTGACGTAACAGAGAGGTCGCGTTTTCTGCGCCCCGGGCGCTATCAGTTCCAATCTCGCCCTTAAAATTCGATGATCAGAATCTCGAGTTACGTGCAACTGTCACGATTTCTAAAAAATGGGTATGCCATAAATTGACACGCACTACACCTTTTTAATGTAAACAACTACCCTCAAGTCAATAATTACAGAGTTATGTAACGAGTATTTTGTTAATTAGTCTCATCAGCGTCATTTTAGTTGCGGCAAAGTATTTCCGCCCCGACATAGAGTACGCGTGCGAAAACGATTGTCATAATATTTTTTGTTAATTTGCATTTTATAAAAAGAACACCTCTACGTATAATGCGTTTTAGACTACATAAACCTTTTCTGCATGAACCGCCGCTGTACACGTATCATCAGAGATCAGAGTGACACCAAATTCGCCCGATGAGTTTATACGGCACAAGTGGTAAAACAGCACTGCATGAGGCATAGCTCAGGTGTGTGTGTGTGTGTGTGTGTGTGTGTGTGTGTGTGTGTGTGTGTGTGTGTGTGTGTGTGTGTGTGTGTGTGTGTGTGTGTGTGTGTGTGTGTGTGTGTGTGTGTGCGCGCGCGTGTGTGTGTGTGTGCGTGCGTGCGTGTGTGCGCGTGTGTGTGTGTGTGTGTGCGTGCGTGCGTGCGTGCGTGTGTGTGTGTGTGTGTGTGTGTGTGTGTGTGTGTGTGTGTGTGTGTGTGTGTGTGTGTGTGTGTGTGTGTGTGTGTGTGTGTGTGTGTGTGTGTGTGCGCGCGCGCGCGCGCGCGGTTGCGCGTGTGCGTTCAGAATACATCACAGGAAATTCTAGAAAAAGAATTATGGCTCCAATCCACGTGTGAACGTGGTTGGACAGCAAAGCTGTATCAAACGCCACACATGCTGATGGGGGAGGGGAGGGGGGGATTGGTTCCGCGACCATTTTCAGCAAGACGAATTTTTTCCGTTCGTCGAGCATTGTATTCACGCTGTTCTTCTGGTGCCTTTAATTTCCGTGGTCTACCCATGGCAGTCTTAGAATGAACTGAATGAGTTTCTAGACGAGTCTCCCATTCATATCTAAAAGCGGGAGACACACGGGGGGAGAAGGAAGAGCCGTTTGACGTCATTCGAAGCCCTCGTGGAAAGTGCAAAGCAGATGCTACCGAAGCTTTACCGGGAACGCGTGGGTGGAGAAGGAGGAGAAGAAAAACGGAGAGACAGGGAGGTTAGCCAGTTCTCAGACCGGCTGGCTACCGTGTGCTGGGGAAAGGGGAAGGGGGAGTGAAAGATGATAGAAAAGGGACGTTACAAAAAAAAAGAATAAAAAAGAACAATAACACGATAAACGACACTGTTTAAAGTCTGTCTATGAGACTAGTTGTGCGCAGAAAGCGCAACAACGCTTTCAAAGCTTTCCGAGCCGAGGACGGTTTCGGCCAGTGTCCTAAGATCTAATCCTCCGGCAGTGAACGATTGTCAAGTCTATCAAACACTTGCGACAGTTCTCTTGGTGCACTGAAACGAGGACACTCACAGAGAAGATGGGCGATTGTCTCCTCGCAGCTACAGTTATCACATGTCGGGCGGCTGGCCATTCCAATTCGAAATGAGTAGGCCTTTCTGAACGCCACCCCGAGCCACAGGCGGCACAGGAGCGTCTCCTCAACTCTAGTTATTCCCGATAGAAGACGGAGCTGTAGATTCGGGTCCAAGTTGTGAAGACGGGCGTTGGTAAATTCCGTCGAGTTCCACAGTGCCAGTGTTAGTTCACGTGCAAGTGAACGAAGCCTTGTTGCGGCGTCCGTTCTTGACAGCGGTATAGCTGCACAATGGAGAGCATCATGAGCAGATCGGGCGGCTTCACCAGCACGGTCATTTCCGTAGATACTGCAATGGCCCGGTATCCAATGATAGGTTACGCTGTGCTGCTTCTCAATGGCGCGGTGATGTAGCAGTCTTATGTCAGCGACTAACTGTTCATTTGGTCCATGACGATATGGTGGCATAATGCACTGGAGGGCTGCTTTGGAGTCGGAGAAGACTGACCACGCCTGTGGCGGTTCTTCAACTACGAACTCTAGAGCAGCACGGATGGCGGTGAGTTCTGCAGACGTCGGTAATGTCAAATTCGACGTCTTGAGCTTTATGGTGACGGCTTTCCCGGGTATGACCACTGCCCCTGCTGAGCTTGTAGAAGAAACTGAACCGTCAGTGTAAATGTGAAGGCGTCCACTGTGTTTTTCATGCAGGAACAATAGAGTGGCTTGTTGTAGGGCCAGATATGACGACTGTTTTTTCTTTTGTATACCGGGAATCGTTATCAGGGCTTCCAGTGGATGTAGACACCACAATGGCAACGGCGGTCCTGCTGCGTGCGTGAAGTTCGTGGGAATCACTGCGCGATGCGAAGCAGTGATACCGCTGAACGCAGAGTGTCGCCTAGCAGCTGGAAGTGAGGCGAGATGGTGTGATGGAGTCCGGGCGGTATGTCTTATGTGCATTCTTAAAGCATCGACGGGAATATATGTTGTGATGGGGTTATCACGAGCGATGACGACAGTCGCTGCTGAGGACGCGCATCTCGGAAGCCCAAGGCATATCCTCAGTGCTTGAGCTTGAATTGACTGGAGTACGCGTACGTTTGTTCTTCGGGTCCTGCCCAGTACAGGTAAACTGTAGCGCATGAAGCCGAGGAAAAGTGCAGTATACAGTTGAAGCATCGCTCGCACAGACGCACCCCACCATTTTCCCGCAGGAAACTTTAGGACGTGTGTGATCATGGCGAGTCCCATCGTTCACAGGCGCCTAATCATCCAGCATGCGGTTTTGATGCTTCCTTCGTGGTTTTCTTTGTTGAAACGAATCCTGAGCTCTATGCTGTATGCCCGACTGCAAAGAAAGATCCGCCGTTTGCCTTTAATTGTTAAAGGGCCTCTAAACCAACCACAGGTCGAAGTTTAGTTGTGGTGTTGCAGTTGTGTACGAGTCCAAAGCGAACGCGGCTCGTCTGTCCACCTCTCCGAATGCCCTTCCTTAGCTTCCGAGGTAAAAATGAAAGGAACGCGCACATCTGCTAGCAGAGGAGCACGCGAGCGCCAGCGTCTGTCGGTGGTTTAGGGGCCTGACGTTTCTGCCCACGGAGACGAAACCGTTGCGGGGTGGAGGTATACAGCATCGCTGTAATAATTCGGAACGTCTAGCACGAAGCCTATTGACACGCTGGTGCGAAATACCACATAGGTACATTTTAAAAAAAGAGGGCGTAAACGAGAGCGACGAAGTACTGCGAAACGGGATAAGGAATTCCCCAATATTACTTTTCAAACAATAAAGAATTATACAGATACAAAACCCACCTTTGAATCAATACAAAGCAATGTTTCAGTGAAGTTATTTAAATTCTACACAACTAAGGGCAACTTTTCTCATAACAGACAACTAAAGGCTTATTTTCATGATATGCAACGTTTTCGCTCATTCACTGTCTCTGCACTACACCGTGCACAAGCTATGCAGAAGTACAAGCACCAAATTAAGCGGATGCGCAGTCTTACACGTTTACGTCTAAGGAAGTTGCCACGAGAACGAATGCAATCAAAGAAAAACAATGGTCATGACAAGTACCTGCGTAAACAAGGAACAACATGCTATATCTAACTACATTTATGGATTTTCAGGTACTTGTATTCCAAGTGCACATATCCATGGTGGAGGATTGGACAAGAATAAGCTCATAGCCAATGCAATGGCGCATTCGTAGTATTGAAATAAAGGATAATCAAGCAAAACTAAGTCATCGAATAAAACGCGTTATTCTAATTAAAGCTATGTGCTCTTCATGGATATATATGAGGCGGGAAAAGCGCGTAGCTGGTTATACTATGTGGGGATATGTTTTTTTGACGAATAACAGGGGTGCACTCACTGGCGCTGCATTGTCAATCAGCATAAAGGATTAAAATGCGCTCATTTGCAGGAGCATGTATTTGGTGCACGTATTACATTCGCATGTATACGTGCAAATTTATTCAGGGTAGTTGCTGTATCCTTGTCACGGCTTCCCACTTCGTTATCTTCTATAGGGAACCCAAGCTCAAGTTTACGGCGCGACGACAGCGCCGCGCTGGCCGCGCTGCGGCTCTGTCGGAAAGCTCTGGAGTGCATGCGCGGCCGACTCAGCCCCTTTCACGGTAGCGGTAGCGCACGTGCGCACGCGTTCTTCTGTCGGTGCGGGTAACTGGGGGGCCGTCAGCTCGGCACGTTGAACCGAGAGGCTTGCTGTGCGAAGCTGCGTATTTACGCGATGGCAGAAGCAACCCCGCGGAAGCGCAAGCGAGGTCCGAAGTATTGCTGTGTCGTGGCCTGCCACAACAATGCAGACAACACCAAGGCACACGATTCACGTGTGAAACTGTATCGGTTCCCGGGCGTGTCGCACGAGAAATAAAGGCGGCAAGCGTGGATAGCTGAAAGCGTTGCCTCGCCTTCTATTTTGGCTGTTTGAGTTCATCGCTTTCGTTCGTTTCGACTACCTCAATCGGTAAGTAACGCAGCGCATGCACGCAGCGACTACAGTAAATGATTACTCGCTGTCTTCTCGCAATGTGAAAGTGCAGTTACGGTTGTAGGGGAAGCAACTTTCTGTTTTGATTCCCCGTGTTCGTGAGACCTACCCGTCGTTGTTGAACCTTCACACTCGCGTTATACCGTTAGCGTTACGCGGTTGGTTGAATTCAACTGAACTCGGCACATTGTCAGAAGTTCGGCGCCTGCAATTCGCGCGTCGGGAAGGCTGTTTTATCACGCCGGAACGGACGTCTGTGCATTTTCAGCATGCTTTGACATCGTTCTGCAGGTTTGCTTTGTTTTTGTCACTTTATTAGGGTGACATATATTTCAGCCGCTAAATATAACTGGCACTTAATACATGCTTTGCAATTGCAACCTTGAAGTAACCAACTTCTGACTTTGTGCGATTTTCTAGCCGCGTTCGCGCAGCAGGTTTTATACGCCTATCAAGTCGATATCATAAAAAGAGACTGGAAGCATGACGCGAGAGCCGAAAAAACAAGGCGAGCAGTTCATCTTGCGTCACAGTGGTTAAAGCTCAGCTAGCTGCCTCGCGTCTTAATCGACGGGTGATTCTCCAGCGGCACGGAGGACTTGACTCTAACCTTCTCAGGGAACAGTGCCATGGCCGTATAATTTCTTTTTTTCGCACGCCGCAAACGTTTGTTCACGAAAGTACACGGCTGCTACTGCAAACATGCCATATCAAAACAACAACCATGCATATGATTCGTAGTCCGCACCGCAGAACATCGATAGGGTGCACGGCTTCATTTCGGAGTGCACGTGGACCATTACGCATCTTTAACATGACAGAATGAGACTTACCTCAAGGTATACGTCCTAACTGTGTAATCGCGGCTTGGGAAATGCATTTCGCTTTGAGTCGGGCGTCGCTGTCGTCGACCGTCTGCTCTTCACTGTAAACGTGATTGACGAGCCTTTCTCCTTTTATCAAGTTCGCTTTTCGGAAGTGCCAGTCAAGCTTGAAGATCCTTTTGAAGCCGCATTGCAAGCGGTACATTGTGAGGCGCCGCAAGTGCACCGCGAGAGCTCTGCACGTGCACAGAAGCGAGCGGCAACGCGGTGGAGAGAAGGGAAAACGCGCGCTGCTTACACCCCAGTTTCTATTTTTCTGCCAGAGATGGTGCTGCCTGTCAGGAGCAAATTTTTTTGGTATAATAAGATAGATTTAATCAATGTAGACAAGGTATTAGGCCAGCATGAAACAAGGAAGTTTTTCTTTTTTCTTCGAGCATGGTGGCAGACATGTCACCGCCCCGTTATAAAGGGGACGCTCATAGCATCCATCCATCCATCCAGCAGCGCCGCTAAGCGTTGCTTGGGAAGCCTATAGGGACGGCTGCATACAGCACTCGCAGACTTCCACAGTGAAGCAAACAGTACGTTAAATATTTTTTGTAACACAATCTATTCGCCGAGATACCGAAACCGACCGACTAAGCAAGCAGTCACGCTAATCCCCATGGAGCAGTTAAAAAAAAAAAACAAGAGAGAGAGAGAGAGAGAGAGAGCTTTTGAAGTACAGAGGGACTTAGGTGGGTCCTCGAACATTGCGAACTATATCGAGACACCCCCAAGTACTGCTGGTTTGCTGTCACTCAACGCCCGTTATCTAACGCTAGTGGATATTTGCTTCCGCGAGTTTCGAGCAAGAAATTTATTGAAAAAAAAAACATGGTTGATCCCTCTGTCATAGGAATCGGTATAACACGAAAGTAAAACGTGTCTTCACAGACGTAGTTGAGCCTTTGTTGTGCATTGTTTCGCCCCGAGAGCGAAGGAATGAATGCTATAACAACAAGTTGTAATGTCACGCGAAGAACGGCAAGCAGCTCGAAACTTCCAACGCGTTGCTCAAGCAGAAAGGACGCACGGAACGAACATACACAGGATGAGCGCGAACTAACAACTGTCACAGCTCGACAGTTAAAGCGCGCTGGTCAAATACAAAGGAGGACGTACGAAACGAACGCACAAGTATACACAGGATGAACGCGAACTGTCACAGTTGTAACTTATTTGTTTGTGAGCAGCGCGCTCCTTTCGCAAAAGCGGCCGCTGCAGTGAGCGAAATGACTTTCGTGCTCTCTGTAACTTGAACGCAAACTTGCGGTGAGAGCGCAAGACGTACAAGATAAGCGCGCGCGCAGGAGCGACCACGCCCTGTAGAGACACACGCTCATCTCAACGCGGGGGGCTACGACATTTAAAGTGCGCTCTTCGAGCCCTTCGCGCTATCTCGCTAGTGATAACGAAAACACGCTGATGTACCCCGATCTCTGAGTACCGCCACTGGCAAATGGTGTATATAAATAGCACGCCGTTAGTATGACGAAGAACGTGCCGTTTGTGGCGGAGTCGTTTCGCGCTGCGTGCTGGTGATCGAGAGGTCGCGAGTTCGATTCCAGGTGACGGAACTTTTTCTTCTAGTGTTTTCTTTGCCATATGTTAGTCTTTATATTTTACAACGTCATATCCGTGACGGAAATGCGTCAGTGGAGCCGTTGTGGACCCCGGCATAAAACACTTTCGTGTTAAAAATTGAAGGACACTCTGTAAATTCCAAAGCGTGTTCGGCGAAAGCATATCGCCATTCGATTGCGCCGACGGACGCCGCCGCTGCGTTGCGCAACGGTTCCGCAACGCGCAACTGTTGCTATGCGCCGCTGTGCCATCACGTGATTGCTGAGAGAGTGTGAGGGAGAGAGGCCACAGCTGGCACCCACGGAAGGACGGGCGCAAGTATGAGACATAAAGGCTTTCGCCTTAATATTATTAGATATCGTTTGAGGGGTGATGTCGTGGATAGGTGAAAGGGGTTCTGAGTGGTAGAACGATAGGTGCGTACTTTAAATCAACGTTAGGCCAATAGACTGATCATTCATATTTTATTTTTAACTTACGTAATTCTCGACGCCCTCCTTCTCAATGCAAGTTCACACGAGTTGATGGAAGCATCGAGAGCTCAGGTTTATGTAGAGATAAGTACGAAACATGATGGTGCGGGCTTAGCGCTTGAATACCTCTCCGGAACATGTGAATAATCACTTATCACCACCACCTGACCCACGTGACTTCTTCTCGCCGGGCCGATCTGGCGCTATATGCTTCGTAAATGTACACAAAACAATATGTTGGGCGAGTTGGTTTCTACCTTATTTACAGCGCGAGACGACACCACAGAAAAGAAGGCACACAAGACACACGGAGCGCTGCTCGTAAATGTACTTTCTACTGTAAACGTTCCCCGCGCTTTTCCTCTGTACACTGAAGCTTCAGGATAACTTCTTCTTGGGCGAGGTGGTGTTTACGAAACTTATTGTAGTGGCACATAGTTCGAAAGAGAAAGGAAACAGAAGAAGGAGATGAAAGAGAGAGAGGCGCTTTCTTCTGTTTTCATTCTTTTTCGAACTTTGCGCTGCTACAATACGTTTAGTTGCACTGAGGCTATGCGGGAGAACCCTCAGTAGGTGAGATACCAACCCCAATTTCGGAGATGAAGGCAATGGAGCTAGTTAAGCATGCTACACATGAGGTACTGTTATGCGACGCCCATGTAATGATTACCGTGATTACACTGCGTACAGTATCAGCTCGCGTAAAAAATATTAATATCCTTGCGATGACATGTTTTGTAGAATCAGCACACCATGTCGGCATGTTTGATTACAGTCTCCAGGACAAGAGATAGCTTTTCTTGCAACATCGGCGGGCTGGGGTCCACAGAGTTTATTATGTCGCTATATCAGGAATCTGTATAGTTTACCGGTACACTGCCTCCGGTATCAGCCCAAATTACGTGGCCAGAAACATACCGATGACTGATAACCCGAGAGGCCAGTGGAGGCAATTATCGCTTTAAAATTTTGCGAGAGATCCACATAAGAAAACCGTGTGCAAATGTAACACACTTCTAGTGAGTAATAATTAATAGTCGAGTCAGTGAACCCTAGACAAACACAACACGATATCGAATGGACACAGACGAAACAATGGACATTGCAATTCACAAGCGTTCACAGGCGTCCACACGCACATGTTTCTAGCTCTGCCCACAGTATGTGGACTAACACATCATTCCGTAGATAGCAACGCATAGCTGTTCATCACAAGCGCTTATCTAGACCAGTGTCCACTAAGAAGTCTTTCGGGAAGATATTAGTCTCTTTCTGAAGATGCGTTTCAGGCCACGGTCTAAGTAATTTCTGTAATGTGAGGGGGCGTCTGTCAAAACTTGCTAGTTTCTTCTTTAATTTTCTCTTTCACTTCTGCAAGCAAACTGTACATTAGCATGCTATTTTAACTTGTTTCGTTGTGCTGTATGTTTTTTTAGTTGCTCAATTTTTTTTTGGGGGGGGGGTAACCCTTCTCTTTTTGTTCTTCATTTTTCGCTGCAGAACTTATAGAAATGGAGTAGCCGAGGTAATATAAACATCAACCTCTCCACAGCAAGCCAGTTAAACAGAACAGAACTGAAACAATGAACAGTCGACAAGGATGCGTTTATTTTCTGTCGTAAACTTAGAAATGCTTTAAAATAACGATCCCATCAGTAGTAACACTTCATCACAAAAGCGATCACATCCGTTCTTCGGTTATTATCCTTACAACACCACCTTTCGTCATGCCACTCGGCTCACTCAATTTCACTTAACCTTAACAACGACTGATTCGAGCATTTTTGCATAAACTTGCGCCTGAAGCACGGCAGCATTTCTGCGTAAACTTGTGCTTGAAACATGGCGGACGCCCCACGAAAGGGGCCCTAACATTTTTTCTTTTTTTGCCGCAAATACATAATCGTTCACGCTGACATCAAATAAAAAGTACTTTCGCGAGAGAAATTCCTAGAACTTTTAAATTTTTAGGTGTGACAGAAGCCGCGATGATATCACATTGCAGGATAAAAATTTTGCAGGATCTCTCTACTGGGACATTGTCAGCTAGCGTGTAACCGTTGCTGGTAAAGGCATCACTTATAAACAACATACGACGACACTAGCCGATATTAGCCATTATTTAATTTGGCTACGCTTGTGGAGACCAGCCGAAACTAGCAAATACTAGTCGGCACTAGCCCACATTGGTTAACGTTAGTCATCAATATCCAACACTGTGCGAGTAAGCACGGCAGGACAGAACACCTGTCACCGTTCATCGCTCTTTCAAAATCAATGTGGTGTATTATAATTACTTGTTCTGGCAACTGCACTGCCCTGCTTTCTTTTTGCAGCAACGGTGTGATTCATTTACTTGTTGCGGTAACTGTAAAGTCCATAAATGAAGTAAGTTGCGGGATCTCTGTTGCCAGGTTTTTCGCCAGTTCGGTATTGCATAATCTCCAGGATCGGCCAAGGCTTGCCGTTACGTTGTGGACTGGGGTACCCGCACGCAAGAATAATCACGGGATGTATCCCTGGAATCAGGCACGTAGCCAGGATTTTTTTTCGGGGGGGGGGGCCCAAGGCCTAATTGTTCGAAAGAAAGTATTTCCATGGCAAAAATAAAACAAAAGTTGCCTGGGAATATAGAAGGCCGGACGAATATCGGGGGGGGGGGGGGGGGCCCGGGCCCCCCGGGCCCCCCCCTTGCCTACGTGCCTGCCTGGAATGCTTGCGCATTAAAGAGAACGGCTACGAAGTAACAGCTGAAGTTCAGATGGCCCGCTACTGCGCCGTGGTACATAACGACGAACACGAACACGAACGACGAACCGTAATAGTGCACGCTGTACTATATTGCAAATCATGCTCTCGGTCACATACCGACGATTCTTGACCGTGCCACACATTATGTTTCAGCGGCCATCTGAACTGACGTCGTTATCGCCGGCTAATCGATTGACAATCCCATATTCGCTAACGCTCATTCTATTTATCTACTTCACACCACATGTGACAATTAAGAGTCTTGAAAACGGCCAGAGGTCGAGAGATACATAACCATTTGCAGGCATCTTAAGGCCGCCAATTTCGTGGTATCCACCCCCATATTCGCGGCGATATGTACTAATAGTTTCCTACGTATCGGCTTCGTACAAATGCATCATTACGTAAACTGGGATAAAGAAAAAAAAAACGCTTATTGCACTGCAAAATTCGGAGGAGAGTATCTCGGTACCGTTTTAATTCGCAGATATCTTGCTAAGTGGCCATGCCACGAAAACTAAACGACTTCCATTGTGTCAGTGAAAAAAGCTATTTAATGCGTTTGCAGTAATTAATATAGTCAATGCGTAATTATTTGATAGGTTCTTCGTTCGTATGCGCGAAAAATATCTTCTCGAAAAATATCTTGAAATTCTAGTGCACTCTCTAGTGATGCAGAACTATCGGTAAATTGACTATCGATAGTATCGATAGTTTCTTCGAAACTATCGATAGTGTAAAAAAGCTATCGACAGTACTACTATCGATAAACTATCGATAGTGGAATCGGTAGTACCATTGGTAATATTACTAGCGATATTACTTCCACGTGTGTTTATTGCTTTGCTTTGATGTATTCGAGTTTCACCCACAGACTGTTAGCAGCGGTTGACGCAGACCGCGCCGCAATGTTTGAGAAGCTTCGCGGTTGTTTGACATTTTAAGATTACGCGCCGGATGCGAATATTAAAGTTTATTCGAAAGCTTACGTGAGCGCCAGCGATAAGACTGGAAGGTTTTGATGACTGATGTTTAAAAGACGAAGCGTTCCACCGATTATCAGATTAATCGACGGCCGGCGACTGTTCTCGCCGCTATCGGTGCGCAGCGTGTATCGCTTGGATCCTGAGTTTTGATTTCCTGGGCACAAGTTCGACTAAATAAAGAGCTTCGTATTTCCCAGTCTTGCTGCAGCATTCTTCACCGTCGCAACCACGCGACAAACTATCCACAGTGGTGCGAATAACGACGCTGTTGCTGGCTGGCCACATTGCCAAAATATTCGCGATAGCCTACTATGAGCTTCGCTTAATTTATGAGCAAATTTTTGGCGAGAGAATTTATTTGCGCAGTGAAAATGGCGCCATATGTCGATCAATAAATTAATATTTGAAAGCAACCAGTTACATCTTACAATTAACAAACTTAGTTCTTGATAATTTTTTTTATTTTGAAATGCAATATACTAAACTTCTACTAAACTTCTTAAAGCACGAAGATTTTGATCCTTCGTCTAATCAAAACTGTCACATTAAACGCTTCGCCCATCGTATTCATTTTTCGGAATAATATATATCTCGGAATTTTGGCCATTCTTATTATTGTTGCTTTTCATGTTCATGCCACTTCATGACTATACATATGAACTATTATCTCTATTTTCAGTGATTTGTATAATAATTTTTGTATTACTTGACGCCATGTTAAACTTGTAAAGTGTATTCTGTATTTTGCATTCATGATTGTCCGCCATCCTGCTGCATTGCCAACTTGTAACGGGGTCGGGACCTCGTCAAGCTCTCGAGCTTTTAGTCCTGTACTCCTCCTATTGAAAGAAAATAAATTGATTGATTGATTGATTGATTGATTGATTGATTGATTGATTGATTGATTGATTGATTGATTGATTGATTGATTGATTGAGTGAGTGAGTGAGTGAGTGAGTGAGTGAGTGAGTGAGTGAGTGAGTGAGTGAGTGAGTGAGTGAGTGAGTGAGTGAGTGAGTGAGTGAGTGAGTGAGTGAGTGAGTGATTGAAGACTGAAGCCGCGCAGTTCCACCCCATGTAACGGCTTCCTCTCCGCTACAGCCGAATAGTTTGACTTTATGACCATGTGTCAGCGAAGCTCTCTGGTGAAGAACACAAGCATGCCAACTTTCTTGCCCTTCAGCTTGCTCCTCCGGCTGCACTATGTACCACGGGCCCGGGGAACCAAATTTATTCTGCAATGAGTTCGCGGTGTTGATTTTAAACTATCGATGGTACTTACTATCGATAGCGCTATCGATAGTATCTTTTACCATCGATAGTTCGATAGTGACTCAGCTATCGATAGTATCGATAGTACCATCGATAGTTCTGCATCACTAGCACTCTCATATTAATCGGCGTTCTTTCTTCTTTCTGAAGTCGTATTATACTTAAGCGAAGGCGAATCAAGAACAAAATACGTGCTGTTTGTAGCGTTGATTTTTACCATAGCAAGTAACCTTAGAAGTCGCGAATGACGGGTTAGCATACAATTAAGTGCGAGTTTCTATCAACGCGATTCACGATTACCGGGGGCGACGCTATACTAACGTTCCCCGTACTTATAGTGTCGCTATACACTTCAGAGTGACCACCGCGGTGAGTCAATGGCTAGGACAACCTACTTTTGATCACGAGATCAAGCGTTCCGTTGAACGTCCCCTACAGCTGTTTTATGAAGGGGGCAGAAGTAGGACTCGTCAAATTAACGTGCCTCATAGGTACGTTGAAGAACCCCAGACGGTCGAAATTAGCAGGGTTGAAGATTGGGCTAGTTGGTTCAACATGCTTTTTCTCCTATGTATATCAGATTTGTCCCGTCGTAATAAAATTTCACTTGGAAATCAGCCCTGTGTTCGTGCCCCACTCTCTCTTGTGCTTGGTTTATTTGCGCTGGCTGCAGTATTAATGAGGTCGAAATCAATCGGAAGTCCTCCACACTAGCGTCTCTGGAAGCCCTTGGTCTGATTTGGCCGAATAGCTTTTTTTCACACTTCACGGTGTGTATTCAGCTTTCACATTTATATGCCAAGCACCTTCAGTGAAAGGTGGCCAGCGATCGAGCTGCATGTCGCCGGGCGTAGATGTATGTAGCGCCTGGGTTGCGTGGTGAAAAAATAAAAAAAAACCCACAAAAATGAAGAGAAACTAATCTCGGTGGGGGCCGCACACACTTTCTAGGCGTGACGGCAGACGTGCAGTGTCGGCGCAGGTTAAGCGGCTTGTCCTCGCCTCGGGGCCGCATGAGCAGGGCGTTGTCTTCGGGACGCGTGGCTGCCTCAGTGCCAGCGTCGGCCAGCATGTGTGCCGCCCCCTGCACAGCAGCGCATTCCGGCCGGCACGGCGCACGCGCCGCCGCAGAGCCACGCCGCGCGCTTCCTAGAGCAAGGGGCCCCATTTCCAGCGGACCTGCTTCCCGGGTTCTATTTCGGGAACGCCAGGCAGGAAGGACAGTTACGTGGCCCCGTGGCAGCGGGGAGCCTTCCAGCGCAGGAGGAAAAAACGCGCGCACGTAACACTGACCTCGGGGAAAGAAAGGGAAAGCGGGTCCAAGGAAAACGGGCCATCGCGCGGGCCAGACAAGCGCCAGATTCCATCGGCCGCTTTTCTTTTTCATGCTTTCTCTCGGCTCCCGCGCCGAGGGAGCAGCGGCTTCCGGGCGCCCCGCGGCTGCTCCTATGTCCACCGCGGAGAGCGCCCGGTAGCACCCGCTTCCTCTGACCTTTTGCGCGACCGCAACGCCATGTGCGCGCGCACGTGCCCCGCCAGTGTGCGCGCCGCGCTTCGCCGCGCACTCGTCGACATCGATGCCCCGCTTGTCTTCAAGGCAGCCGGGCTGCCCGGTATCTCGCCGACGGAACTCCGTACGTGGGACTGGCCGCTCCTATTCTGCAATACGGCACGTGCCCAACGTGCAAAACGAAACCTCCTGGACACCGACACAGTTTCCAAACCTACAGCAGAAAGTAACGACTACCTCGCATCAGAAGTTCATTTCAAAACTCTTTTTTTGTTCTCACACACTCTACGCTGAGCCCAGCACTTCGCGATGTACCAACGGTACGAAACAATGTCCGACAGTGTTACGAAAGTATGTCTGCTAGGCCTTACAAAATGCATTCTAAAGACTATATAGGTAGTTCTTCTTCGCGTGCCCGGTCGGTTCTGCTACCGCAGCGCAGTAATAGCAACAATAGCAATAATAATATAGGCATCAACGATGTTCACACACCATTAAACAATGCTTTACGTTCTATAACACATACGAGGTTTTCTCTGTTCTCATGTGTACAAAAACTGCGGCACCAAATCCGATAATGTGCAATATTCCCTTGGGTGAGTTCGGCGATCACAGCATATCAAGAGAATGTGAAGGACATACAATCGCGTCTATGACTTCCAACCGTATCGCAAAGCAAAGGGGTTTAGCGGTAACGAAGAAAGAAAGTACTGACGGGCTCACCTCAACCAAGAGGGACACATCGAAAGTACTGTCGCTCATTGAGGTCTGTCGACTTCCGCAACTCTTATAATATGTACGTATTTCTGTGTGAAGAAAGAGGGAGAAAGGCAGAGGAAAGACAGGGAGGTTAACCAGGAAAAATCTCCGGTTGGCTACGCTTTGCGAACCAGCGGCATATATTACTACGTCTAGATTGAACGGGACCATTACCGTTGGATATAATTGTAACTATATGAGAAAGTTGTATTTGTGGTCGTCCAGTGTACACGCCTTGCAGAGGCAGGTGCATTTGACAGAAAGATAAAATGTTGCGTCTTGACCAGCGACGTTTTTTGAACAAAAAATTGATATAAAATTTCTAGGTTGTGTTGTACGAAGCCTCAAATGATGCCCCCCCCCCCCCCCCCCCCGCGACTCAGAACTTTAAGAAGATGCTAGACCACAAATCATTAAAGTGTTAATGCTAAGACGTTTTAAAGCTGGCCGAACTGTTATGTCACGCGGCTATGACTCATAAGTTCACTTCTAATTAGTAAAACGATAATGATATTTCGAAACTTGTGTAAAAAATAGAATTCGCTCCATATCATTATTCATCATATTTATATGCCTTGGAGAATCTCACAAAATTGCTGCTTACAAAAATTTTCAAAATCAGTTTTCCGTTAACAGTTATGGAATGCAAATTTCGTACGTAATTTCTTTTTACCTGTCATCGACAATATCTGAACAATTTTTGAGGGCCTAAATAAGAATTTCCTTTGTTACAGCGAGCTGAACTTACCGTAGTATCCCATTTAGTAATCGTTAAGCCAATACATATTATTTCAACGTTCGTAAGGGTTAACACATTCGGTTGTGACGCGATTTAGAGTGGAGACAAACAAAGGAAGAAAAAAAAACACAGCTACAATGCCGCCGTTTTTTTTTTTTTGTACTGCTGCTTATATCGAATCAAACTTCTACGCTATGTTGTATTAACTCACTTTTTTTTATCATACTGGTTGAACTTGTCTGATCTGTTGTTTTGTCCGCGTTAGACCTCATTTTATGACTACGAAGAACAGAAAGGTAATGAGACGAGCTGAAGTTCTAGATCATGCGTCATTCGATTTGTTGTTAATTTCTTTTTCATTTCATTTCATAATACCCAGGAGAGCAACAGCCAGTGCCTCGGGGCGGCGCCACTATTTCCTGATAAATATGTATCTGAATGCGAAGCGTGTAACATATAAAAATATAAAAAGCAGCGAAGATATATTTCTGGATACTACGTAATTTCCTTCCAAGCAGCCCGCCGACAGTTACTTGCATCGTTGCGACATGAGGAAGCCAAAACTCGGTGAAGGCACGAGCGAGGAACAAAGTTTTTCCTTTTCCTTTCTTTAGCCATAAAAATATGCTAATAAATTTGTGCCTTCTGCGCACATAGTTGTACTGTTAATGCTTCGAGAATAGCTGCCAAGTAATCTGTATGCTAAAAGTGGCTATCTGTATTGAGGATCTCAAACCAAATATACATTGCACAGACATTGCTTATTTGGATTTTTTGCGCACTGACCGTTACATTATATTGTGTAAGCGCCCTCCACCTCTTGCTTTTTGTCTTGCTCTCATAAAAAAAAAGACACATGCGCTTGCGAGTTAGCATCCACTGAATGTGTCAGCTGCTAGCTGAAAATCGTTTAAAATTACCCTGAATCGCTGCTGGCTAGCAAAGACTCATCAGCTATAGCAGTGATTCGGAATTACTTTAGTAGAACTAATTGACAGAGTTTCAGGCAACAGTGCTATGCCCGACGCATAAGGAACAACCTAATGAATGTCTCAGCGCTATGTTTCACCGCCCGGGACACTTTATCACACACTTTAGCACTTGAATATTTCGGAGACTTCTCCCGTCGCAATGCGACTGGCGAAAGCGATTATCGAAATTAGTCTTTAGCACTACGCCGTAGCGGCTTGGCCACGGCGAAACATCGAAAGGCCGCAGAGAAGCGTCTGAGGCTTGTATCGCTTACACGGAAGCTGGTGAGCTGTAAAGAGGAGCCGTGAAGCTGGAAGAATCGTACAGACACGCTGCTTCGTGATGGCGGGCAAAAAAGGTTGGCGCATTTGTTTCGGGAATGAATAACCCGAAACTTTCTCTTTCTTTCTTTTCGATAAACAAACCTCTCTTATCCGCTTAACCTTTGATATGCAGCCATAGATTTCTACAGCAACACATCTGAAACTATCGCTGGTCGCGCAATTACTATTTTCGAATGCAGCTTGCATTTGCTTTTATGACGCTGTTAGACGGAAGCAAATATGAGCGTAAACGTCTATGACTTAGTCCCAGACAATGCTAATGAATTAATTAATCTACTTATAACATATTAATTTAAAGGTAACTGGAAACTAGGTCAGCACGAGGGGTGAGATCAAAGGAGGTTCTACTTAACGGGATGTGGCGGAATCAGTATGCTTTTCGTTCGTCAGTGTATTTGTCGGCGCCATTCACCAATACGTTCATCCCCGCGATCGGTTGAAATCAGCTCTTACAACCCGTTCCACTGAACAACCTTTTATATGTGCGGTCCCTGGAAATCATGATAACTGTAATACCTAAATATGACGCGTGCAGCTCATCAGCCAGGGCATCGAGCGCGATGTCAGGGGAGACGGGTATTCCACGGTACAGTACATTGACACCGCGGAATAACTGCAGCGCAACACAGTTAGAAAAGTGACAGTAGAAGAGGAGGTCCTCCTCTTCTACTATCCTTTTCTGTCCACCTCTGCTACTGTCCGTTTGCTGTGCTGCGCTGTAGTTATTCTACGATGAACATCCACCAACTAGCGCAACTCGCGATTCTGTGGAAAGCACCACCGTGGAAAGCACCATCGGATCGCAATTTGCGCTTGCAATTTGCAGATCATTGACTGCAAATGCAAGGGTATAGAAGCATGCAGAAATTTACTACAAAATTACTACGAATTACTACATGCAGAAATTTAATACAGTGCAACTAAAGACATTTTCAATGTTTACTTTGCCTCCTTACTCCTATTATGCATAATGACCATTTGTGCGAACATTGTCACTGCGGAAGTTTTCTCGTTCAATTGCAAGGCTATCGCTCTTCAATAAAGGCTACTGCAAATAAATCTACGTCGAAGAGACAAAACTCTGGCCAACGTCGCCATGAGTTTGCTCTATAAGGAGGGCATGTGATAAGGATAAGCGCTGTATTCCTCCAGTATCCTACAGTGTGAGGCTTGCCTTCAAGCGCCAACGTCTTCGCTTTCGTCTCATTATTCCGAATACGCAACCGTAACCAACGCTTTCTTTAGGTAACCTCCTTGCCTCTCACGTATTTCTCTTATCTCCCTAGCTTCCTTGACTTGAGTCCGCCCATGTGTTTATTTCAGTACTGGCCATTTCTCCGCCAACGCTGGCTGAATGGTCAAGTATAGGACTCGAGAAACTCGTGAAGAAAGGTATACCAATCACGCCCAGTCTGCACCCCTGTAGCCACATTTGTAGCGGCAACGCTTGTTACACCATTTGAAGGGCTTCTAAACCTCTCGGAGTTCAAAGACGAGAGAGTGGTTTCTTTCTCGCCTTCACTACCCATCCTACAGGCTGTATCTCCTCCTCGCCACTTATTTCTTCATGGAACACGTGCCTATCAGGATTTCGCGATTTTCTGCTACACGCTGTTATTTCTGTTTGCACAGTCGAAAACGCACCAAACGAAGTGACATCAGTTTATGGCGCACGATAGTCATGCGAGGCAGAACCGGCGCGCGGCCGCATGGCAAAGCAGGGTAGGAGACAATTCACAAATGATATCCCTCGTGTGTGGACCAATCGAGAGCTTATTTCCTCATGACGTCACGTGAACAAACTGCTGGCGTCGCGAATTGGGCCGAAAAGACGGGAAATGGCAGGACAGAATAACGCGCTCGTTCTTTGTATTTTCAGAGATTGTTTAGATGCACTTTAACGAATCAATTCTGTATTTTCCTCGCGTGTAGTTGCGTGCGAAATTCCAGTGTGTGCAAGGTAGACAGAACATACCATCCTGAATGCCCTGTAGATGAGGACGTTACCCTGAGAAGCTGTAGGTATTACCTAATCAGGGTTGCCAGATTTGGCTACTTTGCGCCAAATTGGCTTCTTTTTCAGGCTGCTGGCCATAGAAAACTTACCTTGGCTAGTTCGTGGCTACATTTGATATAGCTTCGATTTCGTGAAAATTGGATATAAATATGTGTAGCTCATATTATGCAGCAACCTTCGCAAATATTTAGGCCACCGTATGGCCATGGCACTTGAAATCTTTTGAAGCTTGTCCATCATGAACGTCAAATTAAGCGAGCGCTTTCACATCATCCAAAGGATCCAAAAGTCTTTATGTGGGCCGCTTCAGCTGCAGCGGGAGCTGGGTACCTCTAAGTGGAAGGTATAAGCACGTGAAACCAGTCGTTGATTTTTGAACGAAGCTATACAGTTACAAACATTCGTCCAGCAGAACTGGCGTGCGACTGCATGGCAACTTGCAGGCATCTTGCAGAAATGAAGCTGCTTGTCATGCCGATATCGAACGCAGCGGCAGCTAGTGTTTTTGAGGGCAGACTTGACCAGAACTTACCTTAGAAATAGAACGTCTGATAGTCTTCTAGTCTTCTAGTCTGTATTCTAAGAATAAGGTAAGGAGTGCCACCGAGGAACTTGACCAGTTTCAGGGTATCCCTCCAGAAGTGATTGCGAAATGAAACTCAAACATTTACACCTGAGCTGCAGCTGCGATTCAAATTGTGTGATAACATTCAAGTGTGTGGTTAAGATCCAGTCATATAACATGATCATCAAAGCGCTGATAGCATTGATGTTCAGCTGATGCTGCTTATCTGTTCGAGGCTGGCAAAGCAAGCGATTTTAAAGTGAGAAGCAGGAGAAAGGAGTAGATCAGGCCCGGTATTTCGGTACTGACGTATTCATACCGGTGAGCGGGACAGTCCAGTATTAGCCCATTTCCAAAACAGGAATAAAATGTGCAGTTCAAGATCATTGTCCGCATGACAGTGACCACCGGCAGATGTGGTGCGATTGCGACGCATAATTACGTGTCATAATTTGACACCCTTAGACCCGTACTTTGTATACTGTGACTAAACACGTACAAGCGGAAACACGAGGAAGCACAAGACGTACGCACAATGAAGACTGTACTTGTATGCGGGGAACGTAGAATGCGATCTACGTGAGCGCAGGTGAACACTTGCGCAAGCATCGCTTTCTCCACAACACGTGTGTGCAATGCAGCCGCAACAGCAGCAGGAGGAAGCAAGTATATATAACGCTTATAACGGTAAAAAATTGAGCTAGTTTGTAAGAATTCATCATGATCCAAGGTAACGATTGCGTACAGTGACATAAGAGAAGGGAATCGGCATATGTGTTGTCTTGTTCTTTTCTCTTGTGCCTGTGTCTGGACGCCTTACCTTCTTTCATGGTGTATGATGCCCCGCGCATCTTCGACAACTCCTGTTCAAGGTGGTTCTAGCGAAGTGTAAGAACTAATAATAATTTTGGGGGTTTTACGTCCCAAAACCAAGATATGATTATGAGGGACGCCGTAGTGGAGGGCTCCGCAAATTTGGACCACCTGGGGTTCTTTAACGTGCACCTAAATCTAAGTACACGAGCCTCAAGCATTTGCGGTTCCATCGAAAACGCGGCCGCCGCGGCCGGGATTCGATCCCGCCACATTCGGGTCAGCAGTCGAGTACCATAAACGCTAGGCCACCGTGGCGGGTGAAGTGTAAGAACTGATGAAGCCGGTGGTTGCAGCGAGACACTGCTTCCGCGAACAAACTTTGACACATTAGCATCCCTCCAAAGTTATTGTGAACGGCACGTCCCTGTGAATGCTCTAAGGAGTTTTGACTCGTGCATAAAAAAGCCTGATTACAACAGAACGGCGTGCTTCGCGATGCTCGTTAAGGCTAACCAACAACGCCGCTGTCTAGCTGTTATCTCTGTGAAGTGGCTGTCACGAGGCTTTTCAAGGGGTGCTTTAACTCCTACGTTGTGAAATCCAATTGTTCGCGATCGTCAAGAGTGATCTAACCACCACTGAAACGGTCGTTTCAATCCCATAGCAACAAGTTCAAGCATCTGTGGCGTGTTCGGCTGGTAACAGGTATTCACAAACACTTCTTGCTGCAAATCTCCACTCGATGACTGCAGCCACGTCTAAGGAAAGCCAGTCCTGTGCTTTAGAAAGGCACAGTTCGTATAACTATGCACTCGAAGAGCGTTATCGCTCTCTCTATCTCATTTTCTTCTTTTTTTTTTTTTGACGCAAACTTAAACGAATTCGTCTTTATAATGGCTAATGTCACCTCGCAGTAGGTACTGCGACGTATCATCAGTTTTGAATCATAAGCATAACAATCACTGAGTCGCACTCTTTCAGCTTCAGTGAGCAGTTACCGTACCATTGACCCTTTCTAGTAATGTGCAGCCGTCACAGCGACTATACGAGCTGCTACCTTCACAGGAATTCTGGAAGCATCAAACACTGCTCTTTACTGCACTGATATGCCAAGTGTTTCTCGCACTGGCCATCGCATTTACTCATTCGCTGTGACGTGCTTTAGCCGGTTCGATGCCCGTGCACGTTAAAATGGCAACAAAATGCAGAACGCTCGTCTACCGTGATCTTTGTGCACGCGAGCTAACTCTATAGGGTGACATAACAGATACATCAGGGGATCTACACTAAAACGCGTCCATCTGTCATAGCCTCGCATGGCTTAAAGACATTAAGCCCTACGAATCACCTTGCAGCTTCTTTTACGAGAACCTTTTTGAAAAGACATGCGTCTCGCACATGTCCTTGAAGGCTACAGTATACCCTGAGAAGTATTCAGAAGGCCATTCACATCTCAGATTAACTTATGCTGATCTGCTATCTCAGCTATTGCATTAAATCCCCACTCGTCCTGGTAGATTAGCGGCTAAAGTGTTGCGCTGATAAGTTCGCGGATGCGGGTTGAATTCGCGGTCACGAAGGCCGCATGTCTATGAGCGCGAAGTGCAAGAGCACCCGTGTACTTAGACTTAGATGCACCTTAAAGAACTTAGGTGGTCAAAATTTATCTGGAGTCTACCATTACGGCGTGTCTTATAGTCATATCGCGGCTTTAGCATGCAAAACCTCAGAATAGTTTGTCCCTCTGTGTATTCGAGCACGTGTGTGTGTGGGTGCATGCGTGCGCACAAGTGGTGCTCCGTGCACACCCCCAAGTGCATATTTTATTGAATATTGCAAAAGCAAAGCCACTGTGGCCATGTTAAAAGTAGATCCCGAAGCTGCTTGGCCATACCGGCTGCTTGGTTCACTTTCATTACATCTCTTTTTGCGTGTCTCCACTGCTATGGGTAACTTTCTGTGTTTCAGCACTCCATAACTCCAGAAAAAGGAAAGGGCCGCCCGATGAGTATACGTGACCAGCGGCACGACCGGCGGCCTGGGCCGCCCCCGCCGGGCTCCTGCAGACGTTTCGGAGTGGCTTGGCGGTCGTCTCGCTCGGCGCAGCTCATCAGCCGGCGCGTCGAGCACGCTGTCAGGGGCGACAGGCCGCATCTCGTTCGCGGAAGGGCCGCCACACCAGCCTCCCTCGTGGCCGTTCCCAATCCTTCAGGCCCATCAGACCCGGACAGGCCGTGGTCTCAAGAGGCGCGACCATGGCAAACAGCTGGCCTATTTGGGTCGAGACCGAAGCGCTATTTTTAACACGAATGCCACGCAAGGCCCCCGGAAAGCGGCTTCTCTATTGATTGCTTTATCTGCCCTGGTAAGCCGTGTAAAACTGCTCCGAGTCAATTCCAGTTCCGCCAGGAGCAGCCCACATCCTTCTGTCAAGTGCACCGTCGTCCTTTCAAAAGCGACACATCGTACCGTCCTTTCAATGCACTCGTCTATACGGGCAGCATTATCCTGGCGACGGCGAGACGTAGGGACAGGCTCCGCAGCATCTTTCGCAATCACACGTCGCTGTCACCTGTTCGACGCCGATGCGATTGATAGTTACGTGCACATAGTATGGACGACTCCAAGTGAGTGTTGAAGTAGAAAAAATTGACAAGCACTTTCGCGTAGGCGTGCGTATGTGAGCGAACAGAATGGCACAGGCAGACAGCAATTCACTGTTGTCCTTTTATTTATTTACTTTTATTAAAATGTCAAATGTACCAGTATGTACGCATAGTGCCGAGTATAGATAGGCAAATAATCGATGTTGATTGCGAGAAAAGATAAAGAGAGATAACTGAACCACAAATATAAGCTCCGTTCAGTACATCTGGACCCCGGAGCATATAAATCCATCTGTTTCTTGTCATAAAGGAAGACGGGATGTAAAGCAAGATATGCGATGTATCCTCGGTATATCTTTAATACATTGGTGACACATCAGTGATTAATACTTTCCTGAAGAGGAACAGCTTACCGCAGACATTTTATATAATCTCGCGTTAGCTTCTATTTAAAATACGGATTAAGTCATTCAAGGCGTTGGCAAGGTTAGCTGCAAGACCCACGCCCATAATTAATAATTTCTGGAGTTTTACGTGTGTGAAACCAATATTTGATTGTGAAGCAGGCTATAGAGAGGGACACGAGACTAATTTCGACCGCCTGGGTTTGTTTAACTTGCACCTGTATTTATACGGGTGATCACGCATATCAACCCCACTAAGCCGTCGTGACCGTGAATTGAATCCGCGTCCCCGAGCTTAGCAGCGCGAGCCCACGCACACTGATATCATTATTAGTTGACGAGGGCGACATTCAAATCTGTAAAACCTTGCATAGTTAATATTTCATCGGAATCACTGCTCTACAAGAGAAACCATGGGAAAGTTTTGAAGCTACCGTGTGTCACTTAGCTAACACGTTAGGAAAGAAAAAAGCGATTGTTTCGATGGGTTCATAAAAACTTCACCGTCGTGACGATAACGTTTGGGACGACTTCAGGCAGGCATTAGTACGTCGAAGCAAGTAATCAGAAAAAAGTCGCAGGTTTTGTGCGGCTGACATCAAGGTATGCTCTACATACCTTTGTTTTCGATAAGTGGTTTCTACGTAACCTTCTCAGGTGCTCGGTGAGGTCTATTCGTGACCGATTGCAAGCCCTTTCGGCCAATCTCCGGGAACCCTGCTCTTGGACTTCTCGTCACCTGTCTGCCCCATGGAGAACAGTCAAAGACCGTCGTAGCAAGCAGTTTGCTCCAAGAAGCTGCCAGGTCGTTGGAAAGATCAGTGCCTAAAAAGTAAAGGCCCCGTGAGCCCGAGTACAAGCACCCGTCAAGCTATCACTTCGCACCCTAGCCGCTTTCCCTTCTTCGAACGGCCGATGTTTTTTACCAGCTCTCGCTTTTCTACTTTTCCTCTTTCCTTTTTGTTCAGACGCCGCGCAGTGCTCACCGTCTGGTGCATCGTGTTTTTTTTTTTTTAATCTCCCCACGCATTGCGCGCTCTTACAAAAACCGCGCTTCATGTCGTCTTAATAGTGTTCAGGAGGGGTTCGACTTGGGCTTGTTGGTGATTCATCTTGATAGGAACTGATGCGCACAAAAGACAGGTGTCCCTGTCTTTTGTGCGCATCAGTTCCCATCAAGTTAACAGTGTTCGTTGCTCAGAACCTAAGCACCATATTCGCACAATTCACTCATCACAGCTACTAAACTGCAGGCAGTGCCATATGAAAATCCCCTGGCAAGCAAACAAATGCTTGATTCCAGAAACGAGTTTTAATCTACCGGCGAAGCAGAGGCAAGCATTGCGAATCGCTACAAATATCACTTGAGGTCACCTACTTATCAAAGTCTCTTGCCGCAGTGGAGCTGTGGCATGGGAACAAACAAATTCTTCTCCAGCTTCTCATACAGCCTCATGAACGTCTAAGCACGGGCGTTTATAAACCATTCCGCCGCCCACTCTTCTTTTTGGGATGCGTTGACCGAGCTCAGTGCCTTTGTGAATAGAGAGGCACGCATACGAACGTACTCATCGCCAAACAGCGCAAGATATTCTTTCTTTGTCTTTTGTTTCTTGCTTTTCGTGGCCTCCAACGAACAAGGAATTGAGGTCACAGTCATGGCTCGATATCCAAGACCTATGCAGCGGCCTAGCACAGGGCATTCAGTGATCGCGGAGAATCCCGTTATGTGGGCGGGCCCCTCTTTCCTTCTTCTCCCCCTTTTGGCCCAGTGCACCTGCCGAAACGTCGAGCGTCCTTGCTAGTACGCGAACAAGAATGTAATAATAATATACCGCACCGGGGTCTCTTCGGTCGCTAGGCGTTGCACTGTGACCTCCGCCATTTACTGACCTCCGACATCTCGCCGAGGAACGACGCTGCGCGGCTTCGCTTTCCAGATGCACTTCGCTGCGCGCCAGTCGTGTGTCTCGAACAAAGAACCAAGGAAAAATAAGAGGGGCGTCAGCCTCTCTTACTCGTGGCACTTGGCTCCTTTTCCAGCGTAGTCGCAGGCTGCTTGCCTACTTCTCGTGAGTCGAGGAGCGTTTGGTCAACGTGAACGCGATATACCTGAGCCTTTACTCTGCACACTTAGTCGCTGTTGAATTTACTACCACGGCGTAGAGGTTGCTTCACAGCGAGAACCACGTCCTGCTAGGTTAGTTCGAAAAGTATGCAGGCATTCAATAAGCGTGCGAAGTAGCGCCCCTTTCTCTCCACTCTCGCCGCAAGCAAAGCAAGGTATAATAATGATAATAATTTTTCCCTCCTTTCTTTCGTAAGTCTTGTTTTTGTTTTCCGCGTATCCGGTACTTTCGCTATTTGATTCGCTGTCGTGATTTTCTGACGCCGCCTAAAGCGGACAACCTCTCTGCCGGGCGATCATCCTTGGTTTGAGCACAGAGAGAGATGTTTTGATCAAGGGCAACAAAGAAATGAAGAGACAATGAGAATGCGCAAGTGCAGGAAACTGCAACCTGAACTTAGCGTTAGGACTTCTTACTCAGCCAAACCGTCGACCGTTCAGCAACTACTAGTTATCCCAAAGTTCTAATAGCGTGACATGATGCTCAAGCATTGTACTTGAAGTCTGCTAATAAACGCAGGTCACCAGAAGCCATTCCCTAGAATAGATCGACGACTGTTGAGAGGGTGCGGTGTAGTAAGGTCCCAGCTCGTTGCATCGGACGGAAGGATTCTATTGAAAAAGCGCGGAGTTACATTTTTGATTATAATAGAACGTGTGGAAGTCGATAGCGCGCAACTTACCCTATACATCAGGGGTGTCAAACTCGCCTCAGCTATCGGGCCGTAGGCACGAAATTTAGTATCACAAAGGCTGGGACAAAAAAGATGGTGAAAGCAGAAGGGGGGGGGAGGCGGGGAGAGAGAGCTTGAACACAATTTCAGTGCCTAACGTTGCCATATGAAATAACGTCTTTCCCATATCCCATATATAGCGCATTTCTGGAGGGGATTGGACGTCAGGCTTCAAAAAATATATCGATACTGATTTCCACGATGTCTAAAATAGGGACGCCGATTCTGAAATATGGAGTTTTTGTTCCGCGGTGATGTTTCAACTCATAGCGACCGCATGTGGTACCTCACGAAAAAGAAATGCTTAAGACCAGTCCCGTCTCTGTAGCTTAACCGTACAAAGCGCTATTTATTTTAATAGGAAAGAAAATAATGCGAGTACTATTTAGCAAATTCAGAAAACTTTAGTCCGTGTGAAGCCGCGGGCCGCATGCGGCCCGCGGCCCCTTTTATACATGCTCAGTAATTATTGTCATATTCACTGTGCAAACCACCAAACACCAATCCTTTGCTTCTATTATTGGCGGCGAAACTTCATCTATGATTTCTTTCTGTAAGTTAGTAATAACACTTGGTTCAAAATAGACCTTTGTCTTTCACTACGTGCGAGACCAGCCAATTTGCCTGCTAAATATAGCTCGCACGTCCTCTACGGAATTCCTCTCCTTGGTTGATGCTTCGCTGCCTACGAGATAACAGGTTCCATTCAATCGACTTGCCGTACTCCAGGGACCTATATTTTACAGTTATTCGGCTCAATAATGCCAACGTGATATCAGCTTGCGGACTTCATGGCTATCATGACCAGCTGGTATCATGATCGGCTGATAGATTCTTGCCACTATGGCTGTTCAAAATGGGCACACTAATTTGAATGGCTACCGGGTCTATGTGGTATCGTCGGTTACGCAAGTGCTGACCAAGTAGCCAGCTGCGCGCAAGCAGTCAAGCGTGTGCCGTGGTCCTGGATATGGCCTGATTCAGCTGGCCTGCCATCACTCCTATAGCTGTATGGCGGAATGCTCTCAAGAGCAAAAAAATTCAGCGGAATATACCATTTCACGACTGCCCATACTCGTCTTCGATTACTGCTAGCCTACCTCGCTGCTACGCAGCCGTACTGCGTCGCTTGAGATTGGTGATCGTTTAAAAACTTTCAGTTCGAGAATTGTACCCAATATTACTAGCGAAAACTAGGATCTCATTACGAGGCACACAGCTGTCAGATTTGCGTATAAATGCTGACCGCCGGAGGTTCGTTTAACGGGCATCAAGTGCATACATGAGCGCTTTTCTAATCCGCCGCAATGGAATGCGGTTGCCATGGTCGGGATTGAACCCTCGACCTTGTTCTCAACTGCGCAACCCTATATCCACGGAGCTACCGTAGAGGCCAATACAGGCGTCGCTTTTACAAACGCTCGCAACTTTCATATTGGCTTAATAGACAGTGCACATTTTTGTCTGCGACATGGCCATAGTTCTTATTGTCATCTATAAGCCTTCTTTCTGGTGACAAAAGAGCGATTGCGTACGATATATCAGGCCGCATGGACGTTCACAGGAGAAAATGAATTGGGACCATGAGCATTGGGCACATTTTAAATATAAATGGTATAAAGCACCCTATTTTGATGCGCTGTGAACGCTGTTAATCGTCTGTGAGAGCGCTTCACTTCTTGGTATTTTCTATTTGCCTCTTTTTCCGGCTCCGCTCTTCTTTCCACCTTCCTTTCCCTATGCCCTTCCCCTTAGTGTAGGGTAGCAAACCGGGTGCGTACCGGTTCACCTCATTTCCCTTCTTTTCGCGCAGTTAAGCAAGAAAATTTGTCCAAAATGGGAAATTCCTGATATCTTCCTCGAAATGCAGCCCGACACTGCATACTACCGACTGTTTCGGGACCACCTTCTCAGTCGTAATCGCAGGCGCTCAGGGAACCGCTCACGACTGCGTCTTAGCGGGCGCGGAAAATCGTATCGGTTTGTTTCACTCATTAGCGCGCGCGGCGTCGCCGCGTTTTACACTCGTGCAGACTGGCGCCGCCTGCTGTCATTTCGCTGTGGGAAAGAGGAATGGCCCTTACATGGCCGATCCCAGCTTCCCCGGGTGGCTATAAAGCGAGTGCGCGGCATCGGGCCGCGACGGCTAGCCCGGACCGAAGAACGCCGCCGGTAATGCAGGAAGTGAGCGGCCGCAATCGCACACACATACACATCCTCCAGGACGGCGCGCGGAACAGGCGCAGCGATGATCAGTGTTTCCTGCTTCCAGGCGTAGCAGGAAAGCCACCGGCAACCACCGCCTCTGATTAGGAACCGAACGAAAAGTGGCGCCAGCGAGGAAAAAGTTAGCCTGCCCGCGCGTTTATCTAGCGCTGAAATTTTTAGCGTCGATCTCAAAAACCAAGAATAAAAAAAGGAGGGGGAGATTAGCGCAGGTCAAAGGTCACGCAATCTGACTGGGCGCAAACAGAAAAACTACAGTGTTTCATGTAGGGTAAAAAAAAAATAGCGGAACCGGAAGAATGGCGATCTATAAAAGCCAAGTTTCGCCTTTGGAGGATCCGGTTTCCGCAAACGCGTGACGTTAGCTAGAATGCTCGGGCGCCAGAAATGGCATCGAAAGCAATGGTCCTGTTTACTGACCCGCGGGATAAAAAGTTATTGAAGGGGTATTAGGTTGGCCTTTATGTGTTTACATTACCGTACCAAGTTAATCGAAAAACTTTACACGAAGTGTACTAGACCTCCGCGCAACGTGGAGAAAAAGATAATAAACGATGATGGTAGAAGCAACGCATTCGGTACAGAGGAAACGGAACCCATGTCGCGTATTGGTCGCTTTTTGTGAGGCCCACCGCCTTTTGCACTTATACTTGCGAAGTGTCGTATTATCAGTTTTGAAATTCTTCGAGCACTGCGGCTAATGGACATAGCTACTGATCGTTACAGCGCGTGAATGACACTACGAACAATCTGCACTTGTTTTGCCGATATCGATGGTCCTGGATATGCTCAGATGCATCATTATCAGGACGACAAGTGCGGAGAGGTTGCACGGCTTCACATTGCACACCAGTTGCGGTGCCGTGATCAAACCAGCGCGTTGGCGTTACGTAAACTCCGGAACGCTCTCGTGCGTGTGTGGTTGTTTTTTTTTTTCTCATTATTTATTTTCTCTCTCCCGCTTTCAACCCCCTATTCCCCAACCCTAGCGCAGGGTAGTATACCGGATACAAACTTCTGGTTAACCTCCCTGCCTTCCTCTGCTCTTTCTCTCTCTCTCTCCTCAGTGCGCCTAATCAATGATTTTTCCAACCTACCGCACTTTAGGTTTCTTAAGTGATTGATATTGAAATGACGTTTGATGTGGGAAGCGGATTTCGACTTTATACCTTAAATTGTCAACTTTCTAGTCTTCTTCGTTCAGACAGTTTTAAAAAAAAGTCGTCAAACGTTCTTCACGCCTTGCAACGCTCGCTTAAATCCAGTAAATTACAGGCGAGAACCTACGCTGTTTGGCTTTAGCATCGCGACCTGAACTGGGCGTAGAAGTGGCCCCGCACTGCCACCCGTCCTGTCCACTAGTGTACTACGCTTGCTGACACGCTACTATGGGGATTGTATATTCATCTTAAAAGGTGCGCTGAATAAACAGCGCCACAGCACAGGACGAAAAAATAAAGGACACACGACTTCGAGCGCTGTATACGTTTACAACGCAGTAGAAGATGAATCTAGCGGATCGCAGCACGATTCGATAAAAATACCATAATTTGGGCAATGTAACCATTTTCACTCGTGAATACGTAGCAGAAATATTTGTTCCCTGATTGTATACGTTTCCTCGCTGCTTATTAAAGAGAGACTCGTAAATTGCTTGTGGAAGGCGCGACTTTCCAAACCGGACTTGGGAATCCAATTGGTGACACTTGATTAGGCTCGGTGAGCCGCAGTTGCCAGTGGGGCCCTGGACGAGGGGCTCCAACCACAGTAACCAGGGAGCTTTATGTTTATTAAAGTTGTCTCTCGCTGCTCAGGCAGCCAAACAATAGCTCTTCTTCTGTTATCTGTTCTTCTGTTATCTCCTCTGCTTTTCTGTTATCTAAAGCGTAGAAGAAAGCCGATGTAAAAGTGGGATGACACAAGACTTGGGGCGTATTTTGGTTTGTAAAGCACGAATTCTTTTTTTTTTTAAAGGCACTCGGCAAGTATGCCGACGTAGATGTAAGTACATGCCTCGTGGTATAAAAAAGAGAAGACGTCATGGTGTTCGCAAAGGTGACTGCAACAAGGGGTGATGCATGCATTTACTTTAGATGCCAGCTCGCTATACCCTCTCGCTTCTTAGAGGAATTTTTCTCGGACATACTTGATATTCTTAGTGTACTATAGCTCACATGTAATGATGTAACAATTTCAAGTGGAAGCTCGGCAAGAAGTCAAAGCGTCGTTGCTGGCGCGAAATCTCATGCTCAGGGTAACGAGCTCGGTCTGACCGTGCTGGCCGGCGCTACCACTCGACATTCGTTGATATTTATATCCAGCGAGGCAGGTTATAAAGCAGCTGAACACGAAGCACACACTGGACACGAAGAAAAAAGCAAGGGATATTCGCGAGGAAAGATCGCGGCTGAGGATTATCTATGAGGACGCTCCGGTGAGAATTGTCTCGAAGTGGCAAGCCTCGTGGGGTGAATGTTTCGGTAGGCTGAGCAAGTTAAAACGGAGCGTTCGAGACGCACTCGGCTGGTATCGCCGGCGAGAACGACTCCGAGAGTGACCGTCAGGAGATTGTGCTCCAAGTTCTCGTTCAGAGCAGCTGCGATATTTATCTCGGCTGTGATCACGTGACGTTGGCCCCGCCAGTCGTCAGTACAGAGGGCCTGTGTGTTTTGAGCGTTTGCTGAATTGAAATAATGTGAAAAAGAGTGTTTTTTCATATTGAAAACCTGTTAGAACGGAGGGTGGATAGGCGAGCTAGTCGGCATTGATTCGTTTTAACTATTCGGTAGCGCAAACAAACAGCACAGAATAGAGCAAGGCACAGACAAGCGCAGACTGACACTGGGATTTATTCACAAAAAATATATCCAAAAAGAAAATTTTGAAGACAGGGAAATACAGGTGATTGGAAAGGTCAACTAAATTCAAGTGCCGTCCGGAAACGAAATCTCGCAATCTAAAAGTGACACAAACGGTGAAATCACACACATCACTGTTTTTTTCCTGATAAAGAAAGCTTCAGCAATCTCCCCAGTTTTACAGCAGAGCTGCTATGGTCGAGGAGAGAAAAAGATAGAAGGCGAGAGAACGACTACAGAGAGAGAAAGAGAGAGAGACATAGCAAGAAAGAGAATAAGAAAAAAAAAGAGAAAGAAGGGGAGAAAGGCGGAAAGAGATAGAAAGACAGGCTCAAAAAACGGTAAAGAAAAAGCGATCAAGCATAGCCATGTATAGTATAGTATAGTATAGTATAGTATAGTATAGTATAGTATAGTATAGTATAGTATAGTATAGTATAGTATAGTATAGTATAGCATAGCAAGGGGTGGGAAAGAGAGAAGTGAGAGGGTAAAAGCCTAGCTAAGCCAGGACCAGCTAGGTGCCCACCAGCTCTGTTGTGACCCAGCCTTGAGCGACTTCGTGCAAGATGAGCTAACGTTTTTGATTTGGGATTACAGTTGAATTTAGTTCACTTTTCCACTCGCTCGTATTTTCCCCTCTCTGAAATTTTTCTTTCTGTACGCACGTGTTTCTTCTGTGAACAAATGACAGTTTCAGTATGCGCTGGTTTGTTTCTCGCTCTACTCTGTGCTGCTTGTTTGCGCTATCGAATAGTTACAATGAATATATTCGAAAGACATTTTAACACGTAAGTGTTTTATGACAGGATCCATCAAGACATCACTGATGTATTTCCGTGACGGAAATACGCCACTAGAATACAGGTGACAAAGAAAGAGCAGAAGAAAAAAATGTTCTTTTGTAGCGATCGGTGTAGTTCTAAATCCTGCGCTAAATGCAGCTCCACTGCTGTGAAACCTGAGGAAGTGCGTAGCACGGAGACGCAGCGATTTATGTTCGTAGAGTCCCCACTGCTCCGTTTACCAAACCGGCGATGACGTCAATGTTTGAGGTAAGCACGTAGGGTTTCCCCGGCACGAGCAGAATCTTGTTAGGGAGATTCGCAAACTCGGTGTGCGACATGCGCGCTGATTTTTGCTGCGCTTTATCGACTTCCTGCTTGTCACGGCAGTTGGGATACCTGTCGTCTGCAGTGCGTTCCGTCAGGTTGTTTCCGCCATCAGATGTTACGGCGAAGGCGCCAGAGAAGCGCCGGTGGGAAGAGCAATCGCGCACTCGGCGAGGCTGTGACGCCCTCTCTTCCGCGGCGCGGGTGTCAACCGCATGTGTCCGAAGCGTTTTTAGCTATTTTAAGGTAATTATTACGATTACTTGGTTATTTATGTTAATTATATTATTTTAAACTTTGTTCGCTTATTTCAACCCGGGTTTGACCATTGCTAGCCTTGTTTTAAGCCTGTATTGGTCACTAGATTTTGAGCGTGATCGCGCCACATGAGATCTACGGATGGCCCACAAACCGGGCCCCTAAAGTGCTACGCATTTAAATGTTTCGTTGATTTGGATGACCTGGGAGTCGAACTCACGACCTCTCGGTCCGTGACGACAAGTTCCGGGTGCCCTACCCACTGCGCTACCGACACTTATGCATGACGCTTCACAAACGTGCCTTATATCTCTCACACCTTCTCCCTTTCACCTTCTGCCTTGGTTGGAGGTGGTGGTCTCGCCGTCTGCGATCGGTAAAGTACTGCATCCATCATGACGTGGCCTCCGGGTTTAGCTCCCGCAGCTTGCCGTTGCGTGTTCCCGGAACTAATCCCGGAGGCCACGTCATGCCACTAACGAGCGCCGACAATGAGCGCTTGGGTAGTGTCAGCTTTCGGTGCAGCGGGAAGCGGAACGCCTTCCCGCGTTCAAGGCTCAACCTACGAACTCTGCCTCTCGCGTTCCTGAAGCGCTGTGTGGTATATGTATGAGCATTTTCGTAGGTTACCCTATTACTGTGGAGCGCACACCTTGGCGTTCCTCTCTTGAAATGACGACGCTTTGAATGAGTGCATATCGAGCACCAGTGTTATGTGCTTGCCGATGTCATCTTTGCGCGGGATTCAGCATATGCTGTGTCCAGGTGTACGTTAATTATTTCAGCTACCACAAGGCTTAAACCATTATCTTTGGCATTAGTCGTTGTGATGGAGATGGGCCACTAGGCGTCAACGTGGGTGCATCCACGTCAAACGCTGCCAAACACCAATAGACATTGTGCAAGCTCTCATACATCAATGTACAATAAACAATCAACTATACTCCTGTGAAGACACGGTTTACTCTCTTATTTTACCGATTCCAATGACGGAAGTATCAACCATGTTTTTATTCATTTCGAATATCTTTCGGCACGATTTGATTCGTTCTATTAGATCTCAAATATTACTACTTTCACGTCTTTGCCATATATATCAGCGATTTTACATATGTATCAGCAACGAAGCAGAAATCGCATTAATTTCGTGACACTCTAATCACGATAATGTACGGCGCTCGCCATTAGTTTGTTCGTGACGTCTTAAATGCTCGGAAAAAGCTGAAGAGCGTGCGACTAAGGCTTACACACTAGAAGACCACCTTTGCATCTCTCTGCTCCAATGCGGCCATCTCAGAAAGTGACATTGTGGGACACGGACTGCCGAATACTTGGTGTGCACAGATATTTTAAACATGCTAATCGTAAATCGAATACGGTCTGATTCAACAATGTCCTTGAATAATATAGTCACTTCGTAAAAATCAGAAAGAATCCATCCTTTGGGGATGATGATTTATTTCATGTGATGGACATTCCTGTCGCATATGTCCTTTGACCATAGAAAATTGATTATTGGTTGAGGTTTCATTGATAATGCTTAAGTTAGGCAGTTATGGAGTATCGATTGTTCATTCCGGCACATACCCAGAGAGAGGAGAAATTAAAGAAAATGCAGGGCGCCGGGTGTGAATTAGCATCCGGTTTACTACTCTACAAGAAAGAGAGACTAGAAATATAAGATAGAGAGAGAGAGAGAGAGAGAGAGATACAGAAACAAGACAGCTGCACACATTCACAGGGCAGGACGACACTAGTCAGTGTTCTGTAGGTTCACGTGGAACTCGGACAGGCGTGACGTTAGCCCTCTCGCGGTCCACTGGATGACTGGCGCTGCCTTGACCTCCTCCTGAACATGCATTCAGGAGGAGGTCAAGGTGGTCGCTGGCCACATCTATTCGGGGGATTCTAGCACTAGGCTTGAAGCGTCCGATACATTCAGTGCACTTCGAGTAAGTGCTGTTATTAGGTTTAACGTGATAACTCGGATGACATCCATGAGAGTGCGCAGTATTGGTATAACATGACGGTCTGCTCAGCTGTGGGCATCTCACTGGCCGTAGGAGTAGGCGCAACACGTTCTGACGCTCTTCATGAAGATGTCGGCTCGGCAGCGCTCTCCATTCCTTCTCATAAAGAACGCTGTCGTCTCACTTTCGCCAGCACTTGAGCACTTTTGTGGCTTTACTGAATGATGTAGTGCGCTTTACGGACGACGAGTTCTCTTGTTCAATCACTGCCTTCTTTGACGACGCCCTCTGACGACGACGCCTGCGCCAAACTGTTTCTGCGGCCTCCCTGTGGCCTCCCTCTAAATCTTTATCTATATCAGGGAAGGTTTCACATTAGGAATCGTGGCAATCATTACAATTGCGGCACTTTAGAACAATAACGCTGCAAGTGTCTGCAGCGAGGCTCAGCACCAGGGGCATATTACTGAGTTGGGAAAGATTCCCTTGACACGTCCGGCTTTAAAGCACTAACAGCATTGAAGTAGATTTGCTGGAAGTAGACCAACGGCGTGTCGAAAACGGCCTACTTTGGAATGAGGTGATGTAAAAGCTCCGTTGAAAACCAACTTCACGCAGCGCGTGTTACCCGGGCAGCACACATGCGTGGTGATAGTCCCGCTGTTTGCTGGTTTGATGATAGTTGGCAAGGTCTTGTCAGAAATGGCTACACCAATATCACAAATTACGCTCGCTGTGGAGGCATTGTTCATCGGGAGGAAGGAGCGGACTTTATGCCACCTAGCACCGTGATTGATTGCAGTCTATCCAGCGTACATGCGTGAGTAACATACATTTCAACGACATTTTTCTGCTTGTATATCCGGATGTCCCTAATCTCATTCGGCTCCACACTTTCTAGGAAAGTGGGTAGTGCTTGCCTGTTGAATATTACCAGATTGCTTGAGGGCCCCTCGGGCACGAAGATGATAGCATGCGGCCAGCATTCAGGCGTGAACTTCAGTGTCGAAGTGCTCACTGGGGCTTACGTTGTCGCGTTCCCGGTCTTCCGTGTGCCCCTTTTTTACCTGACAGAGGTAAAACTATCATCCGATGAGTCATCACCTGTCACTGACTACAGCTTGGTGTCCTCGGTATCACTAAGCAAGCTTGCCTGCTTACTTGTCGAGGTCGGCCATGACTTTTCAGCTGACAGCCCTCCGGGAAGCACCGTGTACATGACCACAAGACGGGGGACCATGTCCGCAGGAATATCCGAAGATCTCGCCGACAAATTGGAGCACCAATCAGATGCATTCTATCAAGAAGACACTTCGTCGCTGCCCAGTGAACCAAGATGTTTACTAGGTGAGAGAGCAGCCAGAACATGCGTAGTAGTCCAAGCTAGTACAAAACTTTCATCTTTTCAATGCGCCACGCAAAAGTGATAGATAAGCAAAGTTCGCCGAGGTCCGCTGAGAATGCCAATCGCATTATTACGCATACTTTACGGATACTCTACTGAATCGTTTGAGCTGTAGACTGTGCGTGACTAAACATAATATTAAAGCACAAATACAGCGAGTCTCATCACAGCGGCCATAGTAAATATAATAGAGGAGTTGCGTAGTGCAGTACGTCATTCTGTGAGGAAGGTTATTCTGGCTAAATCACTATAATTCGCCCTCATCAGTGAACCCTGCACCACAGCACCAGCAATGGTTTGAGCGAACAAGCTTTCGTTATGTGAACTGTAATGAAGAAAGCTTGCTAACGTCCTGATTATACATCACTTGAGAAAAACATTGAAAACGGGCGTTTGTTGTTTGAAAACTATTCGAAAAATATCCGTTGTTCTATTCAATTCAGTTCGCGAATGGTACTATTGCATTCAAATCAGACTCCATCTCAAGTATTAGTATGTACATCCTTGCCTAATATCCCACATCCTTGCCAAATATTAGGAATTTGAAGTGACCAGGCAGAAGTTGAATTATTTCGCCAGATGATAGTCACGATAATGGACCTAAGTGGACTGGGGGGAAGAAAAACGTACGTTTAGTTAGTATTCTTCCGTGACATACTTTTTTAATATGTCGTTTTTATCTATTTTGTTATATCAGGCCATTTGAATACACTACTGATTATCTCAGGTACCGGGAGAATAAGCAGAAGCCTGCCTTCAGAAAATCATACCTGAGCGTTAATAAAGGTCCTCCATGAGCAGGTGGGCACCGTCTGTTTTTTCTTTAATATATGATGTTTAGGAGATGTTGGCGCCTTGATTTGGCACCAGCTATTTTATTTAATTAAAATGCAACATAATAAACACTGGAGCCATGAAAATATCCCATAATATCGCGTTCAAATTCAACTCATTTAAATGATATAAACAGTCAGTCGTAAGGTCACGTCACGAAGAACACTGGAACACGAAATCTTATCTCATAAGTTACATAAGTGACACTACAAAAATAAAATCAGGGCCCATTACAAAACGTCGAGTGCGATCAGATGAAGGCGCACGACGGAGTTTCAAGGGAGTTGTCTGCCTAGTGTAGCAAGAAATTTGTAGTGATGAAAAATCGTTGGACAGGCGATGTCGCTGGAGCCAATACTTGTGTTACAAAACTGTGTCCAAAGGTTGTTCTTCAAGGCACAGCGGTAAATCCCTTAGTTGTCTTCTGATGAAAGGTAGCACAGCCATCTTAGCGGAAGACAGTTCCATTCCAAGGTCATCTGAAATATGCAGAAACTGCGTAGGGCTTCCTGCAGTGTGAAGTCCAGAGCAAGAACCAGAGGCCCGAATACAAACGCCTGCATATGAGCCATCTAATGCAGTTTCGTTGCCTTGCGGATAAAAGAAGAAAGAGCGTTATCGCCAACGGCGTTCGATCTGCGCAGTAAAGATGCGCAAGAGCGGACGCCCATGTGTGTAGTCACCTTGAGCGATCCTCCATGTGCACAAAGGCGCGTGCGCTCCCCAATCTCGGAAGCACGTGCGACTCCAGTTGCTGTGGCAGTTCGCTGATCTATTACGGGAGGAAAACAGGCCGCAGCTGAGACCGTCAAGCGATATTACTGCATGAACGATCACCTCAGCGTTGCTTGCCTCAATGACGCAATAAATTTAGGTAATCTCAAAACACACAGACAAAAATAAGTGTTCCCGCACGCACGCACTGATTTTATCTGAAATATATTGTAATTAATGCCGATGTTCTTAGGAAGGATGGAAACAGAAAGGCACAAGGCAAGGAGGTTAAACCGATTTCCGTAAGAAGATCATAAAGATAATGGAGAGTATATTGCAACATCCCCCAGCTAAATTTAGTGAGATAAGTACTCGTACTTGTGCATATGGCTCACTAAAGCGACCATACAACAGGGCTTGAGCATCTGTGCCGAAAACTCCAAAGTGATGCTGCGGGAGGTTCTGTGACGATAAATCGGTGCAGTAGCGACTTTCTGGGAAATCCCGATAGCTTGACTTGCAGACGGTGACAGAGAGCTGCAACTCAGGAAAACGACAGCTGGGCAAACTGGCCCGTGAGATCATGTTGGAAATAATAAGGATGTGCTGCAACTTGGAAGAGGTCAACGGAGACGTTATAGCACCTCAAGAAAGGAATTATAAAATGAAATCCGCTCGGAAGATCGCCTAAACCGCTTGTTGCATCAGTTTACTGCGAAACGCTTTCATGAGAATATATTAGGCGCTTCACGTGATCGGCAATAGGCTCGCGTTCGCAGGTAGCTCCCATTTAAATAAAGTTAGGTCGTACCAAGGCCACGATATTATTATGAAATACGCCGTAGTGGTGGACTCGGGATTAATTTGGATCACCTGGGGTTCTTTAGCGTGGACCGATTATTGTGCATGGGCGTTTTCTTATCTCGCCTCCATCGACACTCGACTGCTGCCGTGAACAGGATTTGGCCCAGCGATCTCGTGCTTAGCAACGCTACACCCTAGCAGCGTAGCCACAACGGCTACTGCTTTCATACAAGTAGTACATAGTGTCTTTTGTTTCAAAATACCTTCGTTACACTTGGCATGCGTTTGCTTACTTTTCTGTTCATATTGTGATGTAAAGAGATTCAAACTTTGCAAGCTGTACTGCCATCGCAGCAAAAAGTAGAAAGGCTGAACAGCGGCATCCGGCCCGAGGAGGTCCATAACGATTGCAAAGGAAGACACATACGATTATGACCCACCTCCGGGTTTCTGTCATCCATAATGAATAAATAGTTTCACTTTACTGTATAACGTTTATTCGGTTCTCTCGCAAAATATGCCCAAGTTGAAGATAATAATAAAGCATTCCTTTTATTTTCGTCCATTTGTAAATGCCGTCGTAGATTGTAAGATAACGGGTACAGTACAAGTCCAGAACCGACGGCGAGGCACGGGAAAGTGTCTGTCAGCGCTCGCGTCCATTTCACTGCGCCTCGTATACTCGTTTGACCAGACTCTGTCATGTCGCGAATATCTGAACAGGAACGCACCGCCGGACAAGGTCGAAGACATTTGCGCGCAGGCTGCTGCAGTGCGGCTCTAAACTCACTTCCGACGGAGCGGCTTCAGCTTCCTGCTGCCGACGTGTCAACCGGGACGGCGCTGCGAGTTTTTGTTTAATTCTTGGCAAGGACGATGCTCCCTCGAATGAAGGTGAAAAACCGGTCTCCGTTATTAATACCGCCTCTTTCTATCCGGATCCCGATTTAGCCGTTCTCTCGCCCGTCCCCCTCGCCGCTGTGCCGGTGCGGCAGCAGAACGCGCAGTCTAGACGCCCGTCTTCATCCATTGTCCGCACTCCCCTCCCGTATGTTTCTGTGTGCGAGTCCGTGCATCGTGTTCCACGCAACGCTCGCATTCCGCATGCCCAGCACACGTTCCGCAGCTGGTGCCCCTATTTGCCACTTCGCCTTCACGGGCGCTCCGTGCCACCGGCCGCGGAGCATGCGGGGCACGCTCTTCCGTTACTGCTTTCGGGAAAAAGAAAAGCGTCGCTATAATGTCCCGCCTCCTGGACCCCTTTAAAAAAGGAAGGAAAAGATTGCTTTTTGACGCTCACTCTCAACCTCCGTCGCATCTCACTTTTAATTGTACGAGTCTAATATTTGGGAATGCGCGAAAAAAAAAGAGAAAAACGCTCGAGTACTACAGACAGCCAGTGTTACCACAAGCCGTCCACGACAGCGTCCCTCCATAGCATCTGCGTTGCTCTGACCTTAAACGCAATGAATAAAGCAATCAATCAGTCGAGTGTCACTGTCGCCTCACATTTACATTATCACCATAATTATTTTCGCCCACAATTATACACCTCCGTTCATCAGCGTGATTTCGGCCACCCTTCCTTCTTGAGGTAATTGTAGTCCTTATCGTAGCCCTTCTAATTAGTGCAGTTTAAGTACCAGTCGTAAAGAAATATGCTGCAACAAAACCCAGAAATCACAGTTCAAGGCCCGTCAAATCGGCTCCTAGCATACGAGGGATGCGATGCGGGCCTGCTGGTAACAGATATTGAGTAGGCATACGCAGAAGTCCACGTTATGTGTCAGTCAAAAAAGTGTGAACATACATACATACATACATACATACATACATACATACATGCATACATACATACATACATACATACATACATACATACATACACACATACACACACACACATACATACATACATACATACATACATACATACATACATACATACATACATACATACATACATACATACATACATACATACATACATACATACATACATACATACATACATACATACGATTCAGCGAAAATGACGTAGTTCAGAAGGTGTGCTGATAATATCCGAGACCACTGCACGTGATGTTGGCTTAACGTTGACTTCTCCCATTGTTAGGTTATCAAGTACCCCAACCTGCACTTCAGCAGGACCGGAGAGGTCGCTCCGGAAAGCTTCCTCCGCTTCCTTTGCAGGAGTTATATGCATAAACAAGCGTATTTATATGGTATAGTTTCATGCGACTCCTTTTTCTGTGTGTGTGTGTTTGTGCTTCCCTCCCTCCCTATCCCATCCCTCTCTTTCTTACTTTTCTGTCTCCCCTTACCCCTTCCCCAAGGCAGGGTAGCAAACCAGATATGTTTTCTGGTTAACCTTCCTGCCTTTCCGCATTACATTTCTCTCTCTCTCTCTCTCTCTCTCTTGTTTTTGTTTTGTTTTTTGGATTCGAATGGCGTAATCGGGCGGTACTTTCATATCCCCCTGGCAGCAACTAAGCTTTACTATTAGCATACGCAGGTTCCACTGGCGAAAATTAAGCAGGATAACCACTCGCATGCCTGTTTCCTCGTAACATAACTTTAAAGCAGTTTTTCAACAGCTTGGTAGCACGGCCAGCGCATTCACCAAAACCCGAGAACCCAAACATGTCATAATGCTCTGTATTCGGTGGCGTAGACCTCGTGCACATTAACGGAAAGGAGTTCTTAAAGGGTTCATGAACCACTTTTCCAAGTAATGATCTAATGACCTCAGTATCGGAGTTTACTGCCTCCCGAGTCGATTGCCGCAAAAATTTCTCGAATCTGTCAAGAATGAGCGGAGTTACGGGGGTTTGGCGCACGCTCTCAGCGCTTTCTCTCTTTTCTCGTGCGGACGAGCGCACTGGAAGACAGACAGGGAGGGATGGCGCGGGGGAAAGAAGTTACGTCAGCGCGCGTCATGAAACGCGATCGCTCTCCCGCTGTGACTCGTATGCGCGAGTGCGGCTACCGTGTAAAGTTAGCAGACTGAGGAGTGCGGCGCTAAAGTCCCTTGATATGTAGAAAGTAGCGACACTCTCCTCCATATCCTCTCCCAAGTGTCCGACCCTCCTCTCCCAAGTGTCCAAACCGTATCTATCTCCTCTCCCAAACGGCCACCGTGCGGGCGCCGGCCCTATAAGCCGGCTCGCGCACTTTCCTATCAAGAATGCTATGTCACGCAGATAACGCGCGCGTTTCCCAGGCGACGGCCCGTGAAGCGGGAAGGTGGAAGGCGGGAGAGGAGGGTGCTCGGCGTGGCGGCTCGGTTAAAAGAAAGACGGTACTTTCCCAAAAATATCCAAGGACTTTATGCGGCGCGGGCAAGTGGCGGCACCCAGTGGCAAGAAGCGCATCTCATCCGGCTATCGGCCAATAAGCATGCTATGTCTCGTACGACGTAAACAGGCAGATCCGCGACGTCAACGTGCTGACGCCCCGCCCACCGACGAGAGTGAGAACCGGCCTGTTTGAAAAGAGGGCGCCTGAGGAAACGGCAACTTCGCGCTCCGCTTGTGGCCTTTAAGCGGCGCACAAGACTCTAATATTTTGCAGAGCAGTTCATAGCCTTGTCAGCTTTTTGCAGGATGTGCTTTTAGGGGCGAAGCTCCTTAAGGCGGCACCCGTTCGTCCCTCGTAGTCGTAGTCGTAGTGCGTAACCAGTCTTACGGTTTGACCTCCAAGGTGGTGCCGGTGGGAGATTTTTCCTGTGCGTTGTTGAACAATAAAAAATTCGCAGCGTGCGCGTTAACTAAAAGCCGAATTCTTCTGTCTCTCATTCCCCATTAGCAGCCATTGGCATGTTCCAGTAGGAAACGTTAGTAGAAGTAGAAGTGTAAGTGTTAGCTAAAAGCCGACTTCTTCTGTCTCTCATTCCTATTAGCAGTCATTGTTTACCTCCAAGGTAGTTCCTGGTGAGATTTCTCCTGTGCGTGATTAAACAATAAAAATTTTGTTCAAAACGCCGTTGATTGATGAAATAAACCAACGAAAGACGCCAGATGTTTTGTAAAAGCAAAACGAAAGAACGCCAGATGTTTCTAAAGCAAAACGAAAAGACGCCAGCTGCTTAACGAAAGACGCCAGATGTTTTCTAAAGCAATGGTTTTCTAAACAATGAAAATTCACAGCGTACATGTAAAATTAAAATGAGCTGCAAGTCGTCATAACTCATCGAACCTTTAGTATAAACGCGCCAGATCTCACGTCGGTGATGATGTACTGGGCAGAATTCACGGAAGATTCACGGTTTACCGATGAACCTCCGCAGCTTCGCCCACTCATCATCATTCACTCCGTGGATATGCTGTGATTTTTTTCAACAAGCCCAAGGGGTGCTTCATGACCCCTTTAATGAATGAAATTATAACGCTTTTGTGTTGTAAAAGTTGCAAAATTAGTGTTCTTTATAGGTAATTACACTACACCGCAATATACCTAAACCTAATACACTACACAGACGTGACAGCGTTGTAAGGGTAGCTATGGACAGAATGGGCAGTATCAATTTTTTACAAACATTGCTTGTTTTACAGGAAAGCCAGTCAGTCTAAGAACTGGCTAACCTCCATGTCTTTCCGCATAATAATATTTTTTTAGGATTTAACATCCCAAAACCAGGGTATGACTATGGGGGATGGCGTAATGAAGGGCTGCGGAAATTTCGACCGCCTGGGGTTCTTTAACGTGCACCTAAATCTAAGTACACGGGCCTCAAGCATTTTTCACCCTCATCGAAAAATGCGGCAGCTGCGGTCGGGATTCGATCCCGCGACCTTCTCCTTGCTTGTTTTCAAAGAAGTGGCGAAAGAACTCGGTTGCGTAAATGAGCACGTATTAGTAGACATTGCACGAGTCTGCCGGCGACTTTTCTGTAGATGTAAGCCGCCGCTCCACTATTCCAAAGCTACTGACTCATTTTCTCAAATCTCGAAATCGATGTTAAGCTTCGTGACAACTTCATCGATAAGGAAGAACTGCGATGGCCGACGGAAGAAAAATTTTCTGAATTCGTACGTGACAGTAAAAATTAACACGAGACAAAATATCTCATTTTAACGTTGAGATTATATATGCCCGTTGACGGTGACGTTGCCCGGTAAATTCGTCAGCTCGGGCACTTAGTTGTCATCGCCATCGATTAAGACAACATGTCTTTACCTTTGAAAAAAAAAAAAAGACGTTGGCGACGCGTAGTTGAAACGCAAAAACTCTCGACCAACAATCTGGCCTTCCATACCATAACGGATACACCCTACACCATCTGACAGTTGGACATATTACTCAAGAGTCTCCAGTGGCCGTCTGCTGTGGCGCCTCCTCCCGATTAGCAAGGTCACGATCTTAATATAAGAATAAAGGCAAAGGCTCCTCAACCCTTTTTGCCAGTTCCGAGCACAGGTATCCCCCACGAGTGTATAGAATGCCGCAACTGGTGCCAGTTTTTGAGCTCAGCAAAAAAGTTAAAAGAACACAGAATTCGAACACTACTCAAAGTGTGCACTAATAAATCCGAAAACCCAGCATTGGCTCCTAGATAAATAAACTTATGACGTGACGTTACATCTACGTGTACTGCACGAACAATATGCATCCCCTACTCTGATAGTCTTGCACAGGGAAGGCTTCAGGAAGTCAAGTGTGTCCCTCTTCGCGAGTCGTGCTGTCCACACAAGAGAAGACAGTTTTTGCGACCACTTATCGGTTGAGGTGTATACCCCAAGCAGCTTATCATAACCCAGCAGCAAGCCGCCGGAATCATCTGACACGCCTTGCGTTCTTTGTCCCGCAGACACTGTTCTCCAGTTAGAAGTATCCTGAGGAAGGAGAGACACTTATTCGCGCTTACTGGCTGCAGCCGATTGCCATATAATGCTGATGCCAGGCCTATTTGGGAATTAGGCCGGGTGCAATTGCGGTCATCTGAGAAGCATGTCACGGTATGTATTTTCTTCATAGAACATTACTTTTTGAGGGCCTAGTTGGTTCGCGATCGAAAAAAAGTTTTAGAGCGCGAAAACGACACGGCAGGAAGGCGCCTGTCTCGTGTCTAGCCTTTTCGTGTCGTATCTTCTTTTTTTTCTTTTTTGCGCTCTCAAAAATTGTTTTAATCTTCATAAAAATGAATTAAATTTCAATTCTAGAATTACGGTTGCCAACACCATTATCGCCTTATGAGGCACGGCTTAGAGAAAAAGTGGTCAAATTTCACCAACTGATGTTCTTTAAGGTAAATTTAAGTATTCGAACGTTTGTGCACTCGCTCCTTATCGAAGTGAGGCCCCCGACAACACGACTGCGCCCGAGAACTCGAGGTTAACAGGCGAAATGCCATGGTCTCTGTAGGCCACCGCGGCGGCTTTATCCGTTTCAGGCCCATCGGTCAGCCATTGTGCTCCCTTCTAGGCGTCATCTATAAACAGTGGACTTCTTGTGTATGCCAGACGGTTGACTTCATTGCGTTATCACCTAACAGATATCACGCGGTAACAGGAACGACGTAAAATGGCAACTCATTTGCGAAAAGACCCTATACAGGCGTCATGTCGGGCAAGGAATCGCGTTAGCCTGTTATATAGCGTGGCAGAAGAGCAAAACAATAACCAGTCATCACACACTGGTTATTGCGCACCGAGTGTGTGGTTTAATGCCTCCCACCCACTGCAAGGTGCTCAGCCATAATTCTTCATCGTCATCAGCCTCATGCAGCATCAACAAAGTGCACATAATACCTTACAGATGTGTAGCGGATACCTCGCTTATCCGCAGAAAGACGAATAATGGCATAGTGGGTGCTGTCCTACTTCAGAAAAATTATTATTTATAGTGTAGTCGATACCTTGCGGAAAGCCGAATCTTCACACACAGTTGGTCTTGCCCCAACACGAAGCTGCTCTCAGAATTCGCATTAGGCAGTATCTTAATCATCGGTTAATCTTTTTTTCTTTTTTTTAGAGGTTTCTTTTTAGAGGTTTCCTTCACTCAGCCCAAAAAGAGGTTTCTTTTTGGGCTGAGTGAAGGAAACCTTGTTCTTATTTTTTATGCACAGGGTCAGCCTCAATCCCCCATTTCATTTTTATGCGTACTATATAGTATATACGGTGTAGTCATCGTTGTCAAAAGATGAAAATAGCGGAAATGAGGCAAATCGTTCTGAGTCATCGCAGACATCACTTGCGACGGCGAAATTCCCTTGTGAAAGAGACAAAAAAGTGCTTGAAGTGCCGTACTTCCACGCATTGATGCTGGAGCAACGGAAAAGCACAAACTATATCCAACTCTACGCAGGAGAGACCATCAGCGCATATATAGATGTAGGCATGTACACCAGTTCAATTTGTATTTTATATCTTGGTTTCGTGAGGTTACATGGTTTAGCTGTCAGGATAGGCTTACCCCATCACCGATAAGAGATAACGCCGCCCTAGTAATCGCACTACTTGATCTAGTGCATCCTTAGATTGCCATGATACCGGTGTATAAGATCTGCCCATATCTCTTGCGTTACTTTCTGTAAAGACTTGTCGACGGCCACTAAATTCAACAAGAAATCTTTTACAAGAATATTTAACGTAGCTCTTCATTACCCTCTGGCGTCATTTTTCCGAATAAAGAAACAAAAAAAAACTGATGGAGCTTCTCTGACTTAACGTTGCAAAGACTGGTTAAACAGCAGAGCTAACGACATCATATTGCTATATCATTGCTTGACTTAGCTCATAACGTTTAGTGGACCGGAGGTGAGTAGTGGAGGTTACCCAATTTCTGTGGCACATACCCGCTAGGAGCTGCTTGGCACATACCTACTAGGCTTGTTATAGACAGCCTCTTCATTTTTAGTAGACCCGAGGTGAGTAATGGAGCTTGCCCAACTACTGAGGCGAGCGCGCGCGCACACACACACACACACACACACACACACACACACACACACACACACACACACACACACACACACACACACACACACACACACACACACACACACACACACACGCACATACACACACACACACACACACATACACACACACACACACACACACACACACACACACACACACACACACACTCGCACAAAGAGATAGAGAAAGAGAGGGCTTTATGGGTCAGGCCATCCAGACACAGACTGACGAAGGTTGGGGCACAGGCCGAAGAGTTACCAAACCAGGCATTTCACATGCGTGCCCTTGTCTTCCCTAGATTCAGAGATATTTCATTCGTATAACTCAGTCCCCGACGCTGTGATACTGCTTGAAACTCCGGAACTGTATTGTAAGGGATATCCCAGTATTCCAGAAACACTCCGGCCCTATTTCATGCATGAGTGTTCCTGTGTGTTTCATGGCCGGACTCGCGTTCTATATTGCTCGCGAAGTTGGAAGTATCTAAATTTCTACAAGCAATATAAATTCGGAGGCGGTAGTCCACGCTTTAAATAGGCATTTGAGAACTGAGTATGATCTCGAGTTGACTATTCTAGGGGCTTTTGAAAATTTCAAGCACTCTTTTTTTTTTAGATCGTCGTTAGATCCCCGTTTGGAGGGCACCAAAACGCTGGGCCAGAATCGCTTCTTTCATATCATAGTAATATTGTGCAACGTAACGCATTACGAAAGATGGTGAGCCACTGTATTTGGTGGAGTCTTGACCGAGAGGTATCCACAAGCGAAGCACAAACTGGCTATTAAAGTAAATGCAAGCTTCTTCATTCAATGCGGGCGTGCGCTGCATGTTTATTTTGTCTTTACTCTGCTTAGATCACTTCAAGGCTGCACGTGGTGCTCCTCGTCAATAGTCGCGTCATGGCAGTAGTTTTTGAAAAGTAAGGATTTCCGGGCGCTGCGTGGTGATGGAGCGATGTAGTTACACTCTGATGTGCTTAATTCTTGATTATAGGCACTCTCTTGTTTAGAAAGTGTTGAGTAAAAACACTCTCATCGTTCTACGGCGCCGGTTGGCGTTGACAGGCCGACAATAACAGTGGCGTCTACTCCCGTCACAATCGTTTTCCTTTCTCAGCGTGAATTTTGTGTTAACCAGTTTCTTTGGTGCAAAAAACCACCCAAGACGTTAAAAACATTGCCATAATGGGAAAAATAGATATACGTGAACAGCACAGATGTTGTTCCGGATCTCTCCAAGCTAGAGATAATGCATAGTTATGCCTTCTATCGCGTAAGTGCTTGTTAGCTGGCACTTGTAGTTTTTCGGTAACTGCATCCCTGCCGAGTTTATGCCGCATCGGATACGCCGGTTCCGTTGAGGCAGTGCCAAATAGCTGTAAAAGATGTCGTGATAGCCAGTTTGCGAGAGAAAAAGTGTGTTCTCCTTCACAAAATATGGGGACATGTACAGGCAAGGTAAGCTCCCCCCATGCACTCCCCCTCCTTTTTTTCTTTTTCAGAGATTATTGAACAGGTATGTTCGTTTTATTTTTCGGATTTGCATATCGGAATGCATGCATCACGCCAAATTGATGAACACGTGCTGCAAACTATAGACGCCAGCCTGGAACAGAGCTTTTCGTGTTAAACAAAAAATGTTGCTTTAAGTTATCTTGCTGTGGGATGTTCTATCATCCTCGAGCTGGAGGAATTTCTGGAATTTCCAAACTATTATCACAAATCTGGCCTTCGCGACCCCTCATTTTATATTCTTTTCCCTTTAGATCCAGCCTGATACACATAACATTTCATGTTCTTCATAGTTGAGATGCCGTTTCGTTATTGCATACTGACACAAATATTTGAAGCGTGCCACCAGTGCACGACGTATGTTTTTACTACTTTTACGGGCCCCAGTGTCCCTGTGTCTCCAATCAAATTTTCTGTATCTTTTCGTCGGGTGTCAGTAATTTCGTAACTGCCTCTGACGAATAAAACATTCATTCATTCATTCATTCATTCATTCATTCATTCATTCATTCATTCATTCATTCATTCATTCATTCATTCATTCATTCATTCAACTTCGCCAATACTAGTGAACAACGTATATATACATATCGTCACCCAGGAGTGTGCTAAATGGTGGCTTTGCTACGGAGGGAGAGTAATTCGATTAGTAGCTCAAGCAGCCATACAAGGCGGCAGCAATCTTTTAATCACATTTGCGGTTTCGTAGCCATGGGAGCACTAAATAAGCGAACTTTTAATACCATTTCATCACCCGAACAAGCTTACAACTTCTGTTTAGACAGCACGCGGCTCCTTTCACCTCTCCATTGGCGATGTTGGATTGCTCGCTCCAGCGGTACAAGTGCTGCTAATAAACTGGTGGAAAGCAACGTTTTTTTCTGGCGTCTACACTTCTATTGCCCTTTGTCCCGATACATCTGATTCGTTTCATCGTTCAAGAAGCGAGGTGCAGATAAGAATATGTAGTAATGGGTTAATTTTCTACGTCTTTTCTCATTAAAATAATAATAATAATAATAATAATAATAATAATAATAATAATAATAATAATAATAATAATAATAATAATAATAATAATAATAATAATAATAATAATAATAATAACAAGCTTGTAAGGACGCCGGCTGCATATTGCTTGCCGGCATGTTTATGCTCACTCATGCAAACACAGCGATTTGATAGTAAACAGAAAAAAGCAAATATCGCGAACGATATGCACGCACATATTTAATAGCGCTGTAAAGCCAACAGCGCAGAGCGCAAGCACATGCGAGGAGCTTAAACTAACGCGGGCACATACGAGGGACATTAATTGCGCGTAGATGAAAGGACAAAAGGATAAAAGTTGATGTTGATTCCAAGCAATGTCCGCAATATCGTCCTAACACCCATCCCCTCTACACAACTGCCCACTTTTGAAGACGTCAACGTTACACGCAGCAAGTTTGGAAACCGCAAGGTTACAACGGATGCAAAGTCAATACATATCTGGTCATTCGGATTGTTTGTAGCGCTAGACAAACACTGCCCTCCTGAAAACGCGGAGGTTCACGCCATCGCAAGCCCTTACGGCAACGATTAAACAGAATGAATGAATTGAAATGGCTGGCGCATATAATTTATCTTCGATTTTTGCCTGTACTTACATTTTCGGCTCGAACGAATTAAGATGGAGTTGCAGCACCGGAGAAGTGACAATCATATTTCGTGAGACAAACGTCGCCGACCAGTCTAATCCACGATTATTCTACCAAAGTACTGACCAGTTAAGATGCGTTGCAGGAGGCGTGACTCGGGGATAGTTGGTAAGCTACTTTCACCTATGATGATGTGTTGGCAGTTCAGTTCATTCGACACATAAACGTGATATATAGAGCGTGAACTTCCATAACACTTTCACGGATGTTTGTAGAAACCAAAATTATATCACGAAAAAAAAAAAGACCAATATGCACTAACATTAGAAGGCACTTACGCCCCGAAATATGACATTAATTCAGCCGATGTCACAGGCTTGGCCTAGCATTGTGATATCGACTAACTTCACTAATTCTGTTGATGGTTCAGTCGCACCTGGCATTTTCACTTCCAACACCTTCACTTTAGGGCTGTTCTCCGCGACAAGAAACGCAGTAATGAAGGAAATTATCTCTGCCATGCATCACGAAGTAAGCGGATGTTCTTACATAGCTCGTTAACCTTAACGTCCTCGGCCTTTTCCAATTGCGAAGCTCCCCATTACTTTGTAACCTCAAGGCACGCGGAAAAACTTGTAAACAAAGTGACATGAAAGCCTATGGTTGTTTTATAACACAAGCAGCTTGCACAGTAATGTTGCACATCCAACTAGCCTTTTTTAAAAATAACTTTTCTACCCGGAGAGCTTCACAACTGGAAAGTTGAGGAACGATTTTCATCATCAGATAACTCTGTCAGACGACCTCCATTACTACTGACAGCTACTTCGTGATGCAGCAGCTAGACGTCTTCCACAGAAAGAGTGAAATGCTTTGAACTCTGTCGTGTATTCAACCATACATCAGTAAAAAAAAAAAAAAAAAAAACATAGCAACGGCTCAATATAGTAAATTCCTGTTGCGTAAAGCCATAAGCATAAGCCCGACGTGATTTCATGATAGAGCGCCTCAGGTTATGAAGATGAATCCCGAATTCCATGCACGGACGGCTCGTTAATTTGCTTGGCGACCTTTTATTCTACTACGCGTGCAAAGTTTCATTCTAGATGATGTTCAGACATACGCCCTTGAAACACCGTCACGAATACTGCCGTCAGCTGCCACGCGGATAGCCCCATAATTGTGAGGCTTTTGTCGCGCAACAACAGTCAGTGTTCATTCGAAGCCCTAGCGATGTTGCGATGGCTATTGTGATTGTCTTGTAACGCTGTTAAATACGGATGCTTCAGTTGACACTCTTCCAGTAGTACCGCTGTTTTTGAATGAGAACCAACATACACGCAGAGTGAACGGCGATTCTTTCTGAAGTCGATAAAATGTGTTTGCGCGCAATAACAGCCGTACTACGTGCCCAGGTCGCGTCCGGCTTCTTGCTGCTTCCACGCAGCTCCCGATCTTTCCAAACCTTTCACGCTCGTAGTGTTCTTTCGGTTGTGATTTCAATATTTTTCGTTCATTCTCATTTCCCTCCCCTCGAGCATCTTTTCAACCGTCTCTAAAGCTGAGCGAGGGGTAGCAAGCAAAAAGAAAGATGAAACGAAATCAGCGCTGCAGCGAAAGTTCGCGTGATACTTTTTCCTCCATCCGTGTGCGTTGAGGGAAAAACGCCAGGGTCTTTAGATTGCCGACGTCGCAAGTTCGTGAGTTGTGTGTCGGAAACGAAGTTTGGTCACCTCCCTCACCCTCCTGGCCTACTTGAATGTAGCAGGTCGCTGGCGCTGGCCAGCTGGTAAGCTGTGTATTTGTACACACTGCCTGGTTTCACGCTCTGAAAACTATTCATGACCGCCGCAAATGGGTGGTTCTCTTAGTCAATCATACTTATTCTTTTTCGACATTCTGAACCGCAGACCTACCCATCCCCAGAATTTTCTGTGTAAGAACATTTCAATTTTGCGTATTTTCTCCTTATTTCGAGGTTTTCTTGCGCAAGTTAATAGCATAGTGCGACGATATAGCACGTCGACAAACTTAGCCTACTCCACCAATGACCACTGCCATAAACCACTCGTGCTTTCCGAATAATCACTGTCATTACGCCATTAAGAGTAGCTTGCGCGGGTCTTTGTACCATATCATTAGAGAAAGGAACACAGTGAGACATTACCGCACTATGCGAGTAGCAGCTTGCTTAATGGCTTATTTGATGAAAGGACAAAACCAATGTGAACACGGAAGGTCAGCTCACGTTCCTACCGAAATATTTTAATGTAAGTAGCACTTCCTGTGACGACGCAATGCAAACATGAATGGGACTCATAGCTGACTTCAGTAACGAAGGAATCGCATTAGATGTCAAAGCATAGCACCGTTGAAAGAAACTTTACCATCGTGGTCTACCACGCACACAGCTAATCGCACGAACGACCCATAAGACGCATCTTGCTTGCAGTTTCTTGCGTATGACCTTTCGTTCTAGATTTAAGTTTTTCTATTACAAAGATTTTACAGCTCTTGTTTCCATTAGCACACATTGCCAGTACATATTCATGATACTTTTGACAAGATTACCGTGCACGTAGGATGAGTGTTCGCTTGAAAATTCGCTTATTTTGAGAGGCACTGCTACAAACTTCCATTAAAACTGCGCAATACAACACGGTCAAAGCACAGCACGGAAACGACTGGGACTAGTGCAATGTACGACTTGGTTCACATTGCAATAAGCAGCCTTACTTGAAACTGGTATGCACCAACTAAAGACCGATATAATGTTCGTTGCACTCTTTCCGATATGGATAAAGGGAAACAACATTGCACCAAATTAACTCATTAATCGCATCATCTTCAACCACAGCCTAACTCTCCTGCAATTACTACTCTAAGCAGCTCAGCAGTAATACCTATATTAGCCCTCATAATGCAAAACTAGAGTCAAGTTCCGCATTTAATGTGTCTTTGAAAATAACACCCCCCTCACATCTATACCTCATTCATATAGTATAGATGCTAGTGAATATGCAGTACCTCAGAGTGCATGAAACGTCTGAATTGAGAGAAGTTATTACTCCCACCAGACAAAATTCTAAAAGCTGATGAAGGGGGCCTCTGCACATTTCCGGGAATTTTCGACGGCAAGACGACAAAACAGTTGAGGCAGCTATCGCTAGCACGTATAGCCTTGACATAGTTTGTCTGTACGTCATGGTTTCTTCTTGGACTTGTGAATACTTCGTCTAGCACGCTACTTGAAAGCCAAGTGCGAGACCTGGTCAAATCTCGCGCTTAGCTTTGTCAGCGTGACCCCAGTCGATAGAGTCAAATAAGTCTGACAGAAAGTGCAAGACACTGAATTAAGTGAGAAACCGACAATGTTTGTCGAGCTCGGAAGTACAGCAACAAAATTTAGCTACATCGGACATCAACGAACTCCATAGCATAATTGAAAAAAAAAAAAAAGCTGCAGTGGCGCGGAAGACTAACAAATGTGTCTAAATTGTACTGCAAATGGGGATTAAAACACCTCTGGCGTATTCGATGAACGCAACTAAAATCGACGTGTTTCAAACAAAAGCAAAATGCGCGTGCACCGGAATGCGAAGCACCAAGTGTCATGAAATGCGTCTAAGTTTCAATCACGTAAGGTCATCTGTGTGCGTAACGAATGTTCCGTAGTTGTCGTTACGTAAAAGGTGGGAGGGGGGCAAATGAGAGAGGGGGAGGGACGGAAGAGAGCGACGAACCGCATAGCTCGAACCCACTCCAGGGACAGCTAGAAACCTCGCGGTGGACTCGTAATTGCATCCTTGTTATGTCATATCGCTCACAACCATTCAATAAGCGCGCCTCGGCGGCGACCAAATGCGGCAGAAAAACTGCTATGCGTAATGCTTATCTTATCGCCAAGATCTCGCTTCCCCGCAGCCGTGTCCTCGCCGGAGCGTCAAGAGCGCTTTGCGTTGCTCCTCTCATAAAGCAGCTGAGCGGCTCCACCTTGTTGCCAGATTGGCCACCGCGTGCCTCTTTCCGCGACGGGAAGCTTCGGCAGAGAAGCCGGCAACTATAAGGCCGATGGAACGGCCTTAGGCGACCAGCGTTACATGGTCGTAGCTATACTCAGCAGCTGCATGGCCCTTTCGTCTTTTTCCGCTCTCTCTGCGTGGCCTACATTCTGCGAAAAGGAAACCTCCGGGGCGAACGCTTAGCGACAGAAACTCTTAGCAGGAAGCGCACTGAAACAACAATAATGACAAGAGAGTGAGAAAAAAAAAGAAGAAGAAAGGAAACAATCAACACCGCACGTTCCTTCCAGCGGAACAACATCGGCGAAATAGTTTCTGCGCAGCAGAGGTGAAAGCGCGAACTCGCTGAGGAGGAGAATGGTGCGGCCAGTGATGGAACGATGCGCGTCGGATGCTATGGGGATAGAATCGAGGAAAAGGTGCCGGGAAGCGGGGCTTAGGGAACATTAAGGCCTTGTGCAAAGAGAACGGCTGTTTATAACAGCTGCCTCGAATATCTGTCCTTGGTTCTTTCCCTTTGAGGGACAAAGCTGCGGCGATGCCGGAAGCATTCCCAACACCGCTCGAAAATTGCGAAGTTGAACGACCAATGAATTACTAAGTCAGGCTACCTCAAATTTCTGTTACCAACAAGCATGGAGTGTTATCACTAATACCTTAAAGTCTTCATGACGCACCGTTCATGAATAAATAATGGGATTTCTCTTTTTTCATATTACCTACAAAAGCTAATAAAAATCATTCACAAGGACTAGTATTTCTTGTGTTGAGTAGGTGAAATGTCGCTTTACTATCCACTATAAATATTTCTTGGACAACAGTAATAGAAAACAGGCAGTTGAAGTTGCGGCACATTGATAACACACAGAGAGCCATCAGAAAGACTTGGCGACGCACGCAGAAAGAAAAGCTCTGTCGATTACGTACTCAAACCTTCCAGCACATAATTTTTCAAAAGCAAGATCAGGAGTTTTATGCGTATGGAGACACTTCCGCACACCAGTTTTGTTTCTTTGGCTGGTTATGCATATCCACATAAGAAAGTTGCGATATTTATGTGGAATACTATTCGGAAGGAAATTATTCATTCCCGGAAGTTCCGTCAAAAACACATTCGACTTTCTACAAGACCAACAATAACAAAAACAATGTACTAAAAAATGCGGACCTTGTGTAGCAGATTTGTAATAGAGCCCTCAAGTGAAACCGTACGAAAGTATTGCAGCAACATTTAAAAAAAAAACATGGCTGAAGGGCATGTCCCATGTTGTGTAACTATGCCACTGGGACCGCCACTATTACGTAGCAGGCATTTCATTACTGCACAGACACATTTACTCTCATGTCGAATTATCGCACCCAATAAAGCAGTATTGCTACTCTGTGGCAACGTGAGCACAGTGTGACAATATCACGCTTTGAGCGCTGCAGCTTCCCTGGACAGAAAAACTTGACAGTACACTGGTACCCCCCATGAAAGACATAGAATTGTCTTTTCAGCGTCACGGGTAACGCAACGGCCGAGAAAACTATCTGCATTAAAGCAACATTCTTTAGCCTCCAGTATTCTATCAGGCTTCTACAGTTGCTAAGTGTTCTCCCTGGTCGTGATCAGGTGCCCACTCTAGCGCACAGCTCCTGCACTTCAGTTGACCTCCCACGTTTTGCATTGCTCGTCAACTCAGCTGGCCTACAGACTGCTCGCTTGACAGCGTTCGCTGGAGTGGAGCAGCGCGGGTCTAGCACGCAGCACAGGTTCGTTCCATTGCCCTCCCTGGAGAAACGAAAAGAGCGCGGCGGAGGGGAGCGCTTCAAGACGTCAAGAGGCGGCCATTCCTCAAGCGCTCGACGAGCTTTTCTCTTTGGCCTGGCCAGCCTAGCGAAACACCGCCGAGGAAGAGAAAGAAACGCAGCACTGCAGCCGATGGGAAACACAGCGCTCCATAAGGCCGGGGAACTCGTTTCGTCCCGAGAGTCGTGAACGCTCTGCAGTGCGCTGTCTGGCTCCGTCCTTGCAGCTACTCCACGCAGCGGGAACAGCAGATAAAGGCTGTCTTTTTGATTGTTTTTGTTTTCGCTCTTTCTCTTCGCGGCGCAGAAGTGTTTCGCGCGGGGCCGCTTCCTGCTTTTTTTTTTTCTTCTCCGCGAGAGCGGATCCTGTGCGGCCGGCCGCCGCCGACCGTCATGCGTATGACCCGAAGGCAAGGCAACTGGGTGGCTGCCGCCGAAATCGGGACACCGCGGGTATCCGCGAGGAAGTGAGCGCCGCTGCCCGCTTTTTTTGGAACCGACGGATCCCGGCGCGCGGCTCCGCGTGGCGGCCTTCTTTTGCACTTTTTTTGGCGGCGCGCTCCTGGCGCACGTGTCTCGCTGGGGACAAGCGAAAGTGAGGCGCGTCTTCACAGGCGGCGCCGGAAACTGATCGCGCGGCCTTCGCGTCGCTCGATGCACTGCATGCGCTGCATGAACGGCACTGCTGCCGTTCACGCAGGCGTGCACGCACCGGGGAATAGTAACCATTCACGGGAGGCCCCCGCGTCTGTTTTTTCGAGCGCAAATTAAGCCAGGCACGAATGGGCGCTTCTCACACGCGCCGACGTGCACACACTCACGGTTCATGCACATCAGCATTTCACGTCTCAACACTTACGTATATGCGGCGCAAGAAGGTGCCTGTACTTTTTGAGCTCGTACAGCACGTCCAAGTTGCCGAGGATCGGGTGCGCCGCTGTGGGCCCCGGAATCTTGGAGATGAGCTCGGCGATGCGTCGACGCCGCGCGATGTGCACAGCCACGGGCACGATACACGAGAGCAGTAAGGTTAGGGACCACAGGACTCGGTGCGACGAGAAGGGCAGAAAGCCTGTCAAGGTCATGGGAAACAGGGTGGCTTCGCCGCCCGCCGACATGGTTGGCAGTGTCCGCCGGCCGAGGAGATTGTCCGCTCAGGCCGGCTCGTTGCTGAAGAGGTGGGCCGCTGCGCTAGTCCGGGAGCACCCAGCGGACGCACATGGTCGTCGGCCGGGAGTGACGCGCCGCTCGCGTCCTGTGCCAACGGGGGTGGCCGTCACATGGGCGCCGAGTGGTCGTCGTCGCGGGGTCCTAACAGGCGCCGGGGCAGCCGAGGGCAGCAGCAGCGGCGGCGCGGGGGCGCCGGCCTCCGGGGCCATGCTCTCGGCGTCGGCATTGCATCGGCTCCTCCACGCCGATAAGGCATGCAGCCCCAGGAAGTGGAGCGGTTCCTGTGCGTGTCCCAGGCCCCCCAGACAACGTTGCACGACTACACCACCAGCACCCCGAGGAAACGCACCGGGGACCGTACTAAAAGCATTGATGTAATCCCCGCAAACGGGAGCACTGTCTGTTCGAGGCGACCGCCTGCCACGTGACCGCGGCTGGGCCAATGGGGCCAACCGGGCGTGACGTCACCGCGAGGACCTCTCCGTGGAGGGCTTCCTCGTTGACTCTCCTCGCCGGCGTCCTTTTAGAGCGCTGCACTACGAGGGGCGGAGAGAGGGAGGGCAAAAATTCAACATGGCGGTGCGAAGAGGGGGGAGAAAGCCTGCGGGGGGGGGGGGGTACTTTTGTCTGTTTTGGCCCTTTTACTCTTGGTTTCTTCTTGGGCAGCTGGGAAGTGCCCAAAAATAGAAAGTTGGCAACTGCGAGTTTCTTTCCTCAGGCTATAGGCCAGCGTGATTATCCTTCTCTTGTTTCCTCTTGGCTCGCTCTTTCTTCTTCCTTTCGTCTGTTCCCTTTTCTTTTCTGCTAGGCCTCTGCGCTTATCCGGCCCTTTACCTTCTTCGTTATTGGTTGTGAAAACCAGTCGACTGTTCTGCAGCGGTCTGCAGCGCCATAATCTGAGTCCCCCAGAGTGAATACTATTTGCTCTCTTGCCATCAGGCTGTCTGTTCTGGGCATCACTTTCACATTGGCGCCGAATAGCTGACCCACACGCGACAGGGCAGTTGGAACGGCTACGGACCCGAGCCTTGCAGGGCAAGCGCGTTTTTGCTGGAGTTGTCGACTTGGGCCATCAAGGCATTGCAGCCTTGCAATGCCGCTGTCAAACGAGCCTCCTATTCTCACTCTCACCTAGTCACCGTCTGTGCAGATGCTGCGTCGTTCCTAGATTTTTTGGTTGTTTGTTTTTAAAGCGAAGGCCGGTCTACGCTGCTCTCCGGCGTGCTTCGCTCCGGACGTCTGAGCTCGTCCTCCTTTCTTATCTCCTTCGTAACGCCGTTATCGCAAGATCCTTTTGCGCAACTCGGGCGCTCTTATCTAATTTGTGCCGCGTGCCACTGGAAAAGTTTTCGTGTATTTAAGGGACCAAAAACTACCTGCCTGCTGGGAGCGAGACAGCAAATGGGCAACGAAAAGTTGTCGCCGGACGACGGGCACTGATGAGCATGCGGCATCTCTGAGATTCGGAATGTAGATTGGAGCGATGCTCGGTATTGTATCTCTGAGTCGTCGGCATGTGTAGTGGTATACAAGTGCACCTTAAGTCTGCCTCATAAATGGCTGCGTGGTCTGTGCAGCAGCAAATAAGTATAAGGAATGACAGATTTATTGACAAGCTTGACTGGTCTGTGCTCAAATTTTTAAAACTTTTTTCATGCTTACTTTTTTTTGCTCGCTAGAGTAGACGAATGCATCGACATAACATATCGGCTGGAAGATATGAGAGAGAAAGAGTGACAATAAACAAATAAATGTTGCCAATTTTTTATTCTGTGACAAAATTAAAACTTTCGAAATGCACTCTGCAGAATACACTGCATGCTTCGTCGACCCAAACATAAATAACGGTTGCCATCAGTGTGTTTCTAGCTTGACATCATGCGGAATACTTTTGTTTATCGGTTTGTAAGACCTACATCTCAGAGCAGGTAAAACGCCCACCTGTTTTTGCCCCTCATTCATTACCTTGCCTGTTTATGGCATAAAAAGAATTTCTTTGTTCATACCAGTCATCTCTCCTAGATTTGTGCCGTAATAATGCCGCATGCAAGCCGCAGCATTTTTCACTCAAGCATCATCGCGCTACGTAATTACGTGACATTAAGCCACGCTCTATCGACAGATCATTCGTGTAACTGTATATGTCATCGTCTTTTACACTTATAAAAATCGCCGCTGAAAGTTCCCCCTGCTGATCCCCGATATGATTCGCCCGCGCCAAAATGGACAAGCTTACGTAATCAGCACGCGCCCTCTGTCCCGGTCTTGGAATGAGTCACGAGAGGGAGTACCATAGTCCAGAACACAATAAACCTCTCTCACTTTATTTTGGTAATTTCCTGCTTACAAAAGCTATGTCCTTCCTATGAAGGGCGAACTAATTATTACAAAAGCCTGACGTTTCAATGCAGCTTGACTTAACACGTTTCGGTAGCGCCCTTGAAAAATACAACGCAACACAAACATCAGTTCTGCGGAATCCCGCGAGGTGTAAGGAAATCTGCTTGGATTTTCTCGCGGGAAATTCACACAGACTTGTCAGAATGAAAAGCTTCTCAGTTGGATGAAAAATTCATCCTACTCGAACCTAGGCGCAAAGCCTTTATTTTCCAAGGCAGTGGCGCTATCACTTGAACTAACCAAAGGTTTGCAGATGACAGCACGAGGGCGAATTAGTGCACAACTCGGATCCCACGAATACCGCGTGGATTTCCTCGTATGTTCGCTCTGCTACAAAGGGTGAGTGAAAATTTTCCCATTCATGAATATCTAATTGGCACTATCCAGAAACCATTTTACAGGAGCATTGACAGTCGACCTCTTACCAAAGTGCAAATACGGCGATGCGAGCCCCACTGCAAGGGGCATTACACAGGAATTGTCGACGCAGTTTATCAGCTTACCTCCAATCCCAACTCAGCTCCCTACACACCCATTCACCGAGCGGCTGTCTCAAGCCACCTTCACTTGGGACCACCAGTTCTCGAGTGGTTAACTCGAAACGGCAATGATGGAGGCAACTAGCTATTCCCTAGACTGAGAGATTTCATGGTCATTATAACCACGAAACCTCTCATTAATAAATGTTTTGACATGAAACCTCCAACAAATAAATGTTTTCCTTTTTAAAACCGCTTGCAATGGTTTAAAAGAGATTATGTATCCAGAAAGCTTGTGCGGTTGAGCACCGCCACTACTTGCGCCTACATTGACTGCCTTTGCTTTTACTTATACATTGTGTCATGTGGGTCGCTTGCCCATTGAAATTTGATTACGTTCCGGAAACGTATTTGTGCTAGCACTTATTCAAACGACGTTTCACGACAAGAGCTAGAAACTGTGAATGCAGGAATCGTACATTGCAGCATAACTTCTTTTTTTTTTTTTTGTCATCGATTCCTGCCACCCTGGAAATAAGGAAGTGGAAATGGTAAAATAATCATGAGGAGCTATACAGGTCTGCTTACAGTTCAGCAAACGCCCGTTTGCTTCGGGAATTTATTGGCATTCTTTGATAAGGGTTTGCTACAATAATTAACACGAGAAGACAACAATACACCGTGCACTATACTATCGTCGCGTTGATGAGCATCGCTTGAGCAACCATTGTATAAGGCAGTGCTTGCGACTCCTCACTTCAGTTGCTGCGAGTTTCAGCAGTTGCCAGCACCATCGGTACTTATAAGAAAGCCAGTCTGTCACAGGATTTAACTGTATGAAGAAACCGTTGGCCCCGATATGTGCAGGACTACTACTGAATTTAAAGGGGCCCTGCAACACTTTTCCAAGTAATCGTCGAATGGCTTCATTAAAAGATCTTATTGCCTCACGAATCGACTGCCGCAAAACCCTTTAGAATCCGTCAAGTACGAGCGGAGTTACAGGGATTTGTCGTGCGCTTCAAGCGCTTTCTCTCTCCTCTCGTACTAGCGAGCGCGCTGAAAGCTACGCAGGGTGCGGAATGACAAGGGGGCAGGAAGATGCGTGCCTTCGTCACCTTGAGCAATTTCTTTTTTTTTTTTTTCTGCGACCGCGTGGCTTACTTTCAGTGTGATCGCGAGCGCGCGCGTGGGCACGTGCCGGCATCCCGCGGCGGCCGCGGTGACTATGCAGCTTACGATGCTCAAACCAGCCAATGGCCGTGGACTTTGG